>NW_027308386.1:0-117000 GCF_047496885.1 Scyliorhinus torazame
CTGTCTCTGTCTCTGTATCGTGCTGTCTGTCTCTGTCTCTGTCTCTGTATCGTGCTGCCTGTCTCTGTCTCTGTCTCTGTATCGTGCTGTCTGTCTCTGTCTCTGTATCGTGCTGTCTGTCTTTGTCTCTGTCTCTGTATCGTGCTGTCTGTCTCTGTCTCTGTCTCTTTATCGTGCTGTCTGTCTCTGTCTCTGTCTCTTTATCGTGCTGTCTGTTTCTGTCTCTGTATCGTGCTGTCTGTCTCTGTCTCTGTCTCTGTATCGTGCTGTCTGTCTCTGTCTCTGTTTCTGTATCGTGCTGTCTGTCTATGTCTCTGTATCTTTATCGTGCTGTCTGTCTCAGTCTCTGCCTCTGTATCGTGCTGTCTGTCTCTGTCTCTGTATCGTGCTGTCTGTCTCTGTCTCTGTATCGTGCTGTCTGTCTCTGTCTCTGTATCGTGCTGTCTGTCTCTGTCTCTGTATCGTGCTGTCTGTCTCTGTCTATGTCTCTTTATCGTGCTGTCTGTCTCTGTCTCTGTCTCTCTATCGTGCTGTCTGTCTCTGTCTCTGTATCGTGTTGTCTGTCTCTGTCTCTTTATCGTGCTGTCTGTCCCTGTCTCTGTATCGTGCTGTCTGTCTCTGTCTCTGTCTCTGTATCGTGGTGTCTGTCTCTGTCTCTGTATCGTTCTGTCTGTCTCTGTCTCTGTCTCTGTATCGTGCTGTCTGTCTCTTTCTCTGTCTCTGTATCTGTATCGTGCAGTCTGTCTCTGTCTCTGTATCGTGCTGTCTGTCTCTGTCTCTGTATCGTGCTGTCTGTCTCTGTCTCTGTCTCTGCATCGTGCTGTCTGTCTCTGTCTCTGTCTCTGTATCGTGCTGTCTGTCTCTGTCTCTGTCTCTTTATCGTGCTGTCTGTCTCTGTCTCTTTATCGTGCTGTCTGTCTCTGTCTCTGTCTCTGTATCGTGGTGTCTGTCTCTGTCTCTGTATCGTGCTGTCTGTCTCTGTCTCTGTCTCTGTATCGTGCTGTCTGTCTCTGTCTCTGTCTCTGTATCTGTATCGTGCTGTCTGTCTCTGTCTCTGTCTCTGTATCGTGCTGTCTGTCTCTGTCTCTGTCTCTGTATCGTGCTGTCTTTCTCTGTCTCTGTCTCTGTATCGTGCTGTCTGTCTCTGTCTCTTTATCGTGCTGTCTGTCTCTGTCTCTGTCTCTTTATCGTGCTGTCTGTCTCTGTCTCTGTCACTGTATCGTGCTGTCTGTCTCTGTCTCTGTCTCTGTATCGTGCTGTCTGTCTCTGTCTCTGTCTCTGTATCGTGCTGTCTGTCTCTGTCTCTGTCTCTGTGTCGTGCTGTCTGTCTCAGTCTCTGTCTCTGTATCGTGCTGTCTGTCTCTGTCTCTGTCTCTGTATCGTGCTGTCTGTCTCTGTCTCTGTCTCTTTATCGTGCTGTCTGTCTCTGTCTCTGTCTCCGTATCGTGCTGTCTGTCTCTGTGTCTGTCTCTTTCTCGTGCTGTCTGTCTCTGTCTCTATCTCTGTATCGTGCTGTCTGTCTCTGTCTCTGTATCGTGCTGTCTGTCTCTGTGTCTGTCTCTTTATCGTGCTGTCTGTCTCTGTCTCTGTCTCTGTATCGTGCTGTCTGTCTCTGTCTCTGTATCGTGCTGTCTGTCTCTGTCTCTGTCTCTGTATCGTGCTGTCTGTCTCTGTCTCTGTCTCTGTATCGTGCTGTCAGTCTCTGTCTCTGTCTCTTTATCGTGCTGTCTGCCTCTGTCTCTGTCTCTTTATCGTGCTGTCTGTCTCTGTCTCTGTATCGTGCTGTCGGTCTCTGTCTCTGTCTCTTTATCGTGCTGTCTCTGTCTCTGTCTCTGTCTCTGTATCGTGCTGTCTGTCTCTGTCTCTGTCTCTTTATCGTGCTGTCTGTCTCTTACTCTGTCTCTGTATCGTGCTGTCTGTCTCTGTCTCTGTATCGTGCTGACTGTCTCTGTCTCTGTCTCTGTATCGTGCTGTCTGTCACTGTCTCTGTATCGTGCTGTCTGTCTCTGTCTCTGTCTCTGTATCGTGCTGTCTGTCTCTGTCTCTGTATCGTGCTGTCTGTCTCTGTCTCTGTATCGTGCTGTCTGTCTCTGTCTCTGTATCGTGCTGTCTGTCTCTGTCTCTGTCTCTGTATCGTGCTGTCTGTCTCTGTCTCTGTCTCTGTATCGTGCTGTCTGTCTCTGTCTCTGTCTCTGTATCGTGCTGTCTGTCTCTGTCTCTGTCTCTGTATCGTGCTGTCTGTCTCTGTCTCTGTCTCTTTATCGTGCTGTGTGTCTCTGTCTCTGTCTCTGTATCGTGCTGTCTGTCTCTGTCTCTGTATCGTGCTGTCTGTCTCTGTCTCTGTCTCTTTATCGTGCTGTCTGTCTCTGTCTCTGTCTCTTTATCGTGCTGTCTGTCTCTGTCTCTGTCTCTGTATCGTGCTGTCTGTCTCTGTCTCTGTATCGTGCTGTCTGTCTCTGTCTCTGTCTCTGTATCGTGCTGTCTGTCTCTGTCTCTGTATCGTGCTGTCTGTCTCTGTCTCTGTCTCTGTATCGTGCTGTCTGTCTCTGTCTCTCTCTCTTTATCGTGCTGTCTGTCTCTGTCTCTGTCTCTGTATCGTGCTGTCTGTCTCTGTCTCTGTATCGTGCTGTCTGTCTCTGTCTCTGTCTCTGTATCGTGCTGTCTGTCTCTGTCTCTGTCTCTGTATCGTGCTGTCTGTCTCTGTCTCTGTCTCTGTCTCTGTATCGTGCTGTCTGTCTCTGTCTCTGTCTCTTTATCGTGCTGTCTGTCTCTGTCTCTGTATCGTGCTGTCTGTCTCTGTCTCTGTCTCTTTATCGTGCTGTCTGTCTCTGTCTCTGTCTCTGTCTCTTTATCGTGCTGTCTGTCTCTGTCTCTGTCTCTGTATCGTGCTGTCTGTCTCTGTCTCTGTATCGTGCTGTCTGTCTCTGTGTCTGTCTCTGTATCTTGCTGTCTGTCTCTGTCTCTGTCTCTGTATCGTGCTGTCTGTCTCTGTCTCTGTATCGTGCTGTCTGTCTCTGTCTCTGTCTCTGTATCGTGCTGTCTGTCTCTGTCTCTGTCTCTGTATCGTGCTGTCTGTCTCTGTCTCTGTCTCTGTCTCTGTATCGTGCTGTCTGTCTCTGTCTCTGTCTCTGTATCGTGCTGTCTGTCTCTGTCTCTGTCTCTGTATCGTGCTGTCTGTCTCTGTCTCTGTCTCTGTATCGTGCTGTCTGTCTCTGTCTCTGTCTATGTATCGTGCTGTCTGTCTCTTTCTCTGTCTCTGTATCGTGCTGTCTGTCTCTGTCTCTGTCTCTGTATCGTGCTGTCTGTCTCTGTCTCTGTCTCTGTATCGTGCTGTCTTTCTCTTTATCGTGCTGTCTGTCTCTGTCTCTGTCTCTTTATCGTGCTGTCTGTCTCTGTCTCTGTATCGTGCTATCTGTCTCTGTCTCTGTATCATGCAGTCTGTCTCTCTCTCTGTCTCTGTATCGTGCTGTCTGTCTCTGTCTCTGTCTCTGTATCGTGCTGTCTGTCTCTGTCTCTGTCTCTGGCTCTGTCTCTGTCTCTGTCTCTTTATCGTGCTGTCTGTCTCTGTCTCTGTCTCTGTATCGTGCTGTCTGTCTCTGTCTCTGTCTCTTTATTGTGCTGTCTGTCTCTGTCTCTGTCTCTTTATCGTGCTGTCTGTCTCTGTCTCTGTCTCTGTATCGTGCTGTCTGTCTCTGTCTGTATCGTGCTGTCTGTCTCTGTCTCTGTCTCTGTATCGTGCTGTCTGTCTCTGTCTCTGTATCATGCTGTCTGTCTCTGTCTCTGTCTCTGTATCGTGCTGTCTGTCTCTGTCTCTGTCTCTGTATCGTGCTGTCTGTCTCTGTCTCTGTCTCTGTCTCTTTATCGTGCTGTCTGTCTCTGTCTCTGTCCCTTTATCGTGCTGTCTGTCTCTGTCTCTGTATCGTGCTGTCAGTCTCTGTCTGTCTCTGTATCGTGCTGTCTGTCTCTGTCTCTGTCTCTTTATCGTGCTGTCTGTCTCTGTCTCTGTATCGTGCTGTCTGTCTCTGTCTCTGTCTCTTTATCGTGCTGTCTGTCTCTGTCTCTGTATCGTGCTGTCTGTCTCTGTCTCTGTCTCTGTATCGTGCTGTCTGTCTCTGTCTCTGTATCGTGCTGTCTGTCTCTGTCTCTGTCTCTTCATCGTGCTGTCTGTCTCTGTCTCTGTCTCTGTCTCTGTCTCTTTATCGTGCTGTCTGTCTCTGTATCGTGCTGTCTGTCTCTGTCTCTGTATCGTGCTGTCTGTCTCTGTCTCTGTCTCTTTATCGTGCTGTCTGTCTCTGTCTCTGTCTCTGTATCGTGCTGTCTGTCTCTGTCTCTGTCTCTTTATCGTGCTGTCTGTCTCTGTCTCTTTATCGTGCTGTCTGTCTCTGTCTCTGTCTCTGTATCGTGCTGTCTGTCTCTGTCTCTGTCTCTGTATCGTGCTGTCTGTCTCTGTCTCTGTATCGTGCTGTCTGTCTCTGTCTCTGTCTCTGTATCGTGCTGTCTGTCTCTGTCTCTGTATCGTGCTGTCTGTCTCTGTCTCTGTCTCTGTATCGTGCTGTCTGTCTCTGTCTCTGTATCGTGCTGTCTGTCTCTGTCTCTGTATCGTGCTGTCTGTCTCTGTCTCTGTATCGTGCTGTCTGTCTCTGTCTCTGTCTCTGTATCGTGCTGTCTGTCTCTGTCTCTGTCTCTGTATCGTTCTGTCTGTCTCTGCCTCTGTCTCTTTATCGTGCTGTCTGTCTCTGTCTCTGTATCGTGCTGTCTGTCTCTGTCTCTGTCTCTTTATCGTGCTGTCTGCCTCTGTCTCTGTCTCTTTATCGTGCTGTCTGTCTCTGTCCCTGTCTCTGTATCGTGCTGTCTGTCTCTGTCTCTGTCTCTTTATCGTGCTGTCTCTGTCTCTGTCTCTGTCTCTGTATCGTGCTGTCTGTCTCTGTCTCTGTCTCTTTATCGTGCTGTCTGTCTCTGTCTCTGTCTCTGTATCGTGCTGTCTGTCTCTGTCTCTGTCTCTGTATCGTGCTGACTGTCTCTGTCTCTGTCTCTGTATCGTGCTGTCTGTCTCTGTCTCTGTATCGTGCTGTCTGTCTCTGTCTCTGTATCGTGCTGTCTGTCTCTGTCTCTGTATCGTGCTGTCTGTCTCTGTCTCTGTATCGTGCTGTCTGTCTCTGTCTCTGTCTCTGTATTGTGCTGTCTGTCTCTGTCTCTGTCTCTGTATCGTGCTGTCTGTCTCTGTATCGTGCTGTCTGTCTCTGTCTCTGTATCGTGCTGTCTGTCTCTGTCTCTGTATCGTGCTGTCTGTCTCTGTCTCTGTCTCTGTATCGTTCTGTCTGTCTCTGCCTCTGTCTCTCTATCGTGCTGTCTGTCTCTGTCTCTGTCTCTGTATCGTGCTGTCAGTCTCTGTCTCTGTCTCTTTATCGTGCTGTCTGCCTCTGTCTCTGTCTCTTTATCGTGCTGTCTGTCTCTGTCTCTGTCTCTGTATCGTGCTGTCGGTCTCTGTCTCTGTCTCTTTATCGTGCTGTCTCTGTCTCTGTCTCTGTCTCTGTATCGTGCTGTCTGTCTCTGTCTCTGTCTCTTTATCGTGCTGTCTGTCTCTTACTCTGTCTCTGTATCGTGCTGTCTTTCTCTGTCTCTGTCTCTGTATCGTGCTGACTGTCTCTGTCTCTGTCTCTGTATCGTGCTGTCTGTCTCTGTCTCTGTATCGTGCTGTCTGTCTCTGTCTCTGTCTCTGTATCGTGCTGTCTGTCTCTGTCTCTGTATCGTGCTGTCTTTCTCTGTCTCTGTATCGTGCTGTCTGTCTCTGTCTCTGTATCGTGCTGTCTGTCTCTGTCTCTGTCTCTGTATCGTGCTGTCTGTCTCTGTCTCTGTCTCTGTATCGTGCTGTCTGTCTCTGTCTCTGTATCGTGCTGTCTTTCTCTGTCTCTGTATCGTGCTGTCTGTCTCTGTCTCTGTATCGTGCTGTCTGTCTCTGTCTCTTTATCGTGCTGTCTGTCTCTGTCTCTGTCTCTGTATCGTGCTGTCTGTCTCTGTCTCTGTATCGTGCTGTCTGTCTCTGTTTCTGTCTCTGTATCGTGCTGTCTGTCTCTGTCTCTGTCTCTGTCTCTTTATCGTGCTGTGTGTCTCTGTCTCTGTCTCTGTATCGTGCTGTCTGTCTCTGTCTCTGTATCGTGCTGTCTGTCTCTGTCTCTGTCTCTTTAGCGTGCTGTCTGTCTCTGTCTCTGTCTCTGTATCGTGCTGTCTGTCTCTGTCTCTGTATCGTGCTGTCTGTCTCTGTCTCTGTCTCTGTATCGTGCTGTCTGTCTCTGTCTCTGTATCGTGCTGTCTGTCTCTGTCTCTGTCTCTTTATCGTGCTGTCTGTCTCTGTCTCTGTATCGTGCTGTCTGTCTCTGTCTCTGTCTCTGTATCGTGCTGTCTGTCTCTGTCTCTGTATCGTGCTGTCTGTCTCTGTCTCTGTCTCTTTATCGTGCTGTCTGTCTCTGTCTCTGTCTCTGTCTCTGTCTCTTTATCGTGCTGTCTGTCTCTGTATCGTGCTGTCTGTCTCTGTCTCTTTATCGTGCTGTCTGTCTCTGTCTCTGTATCGTGCTGTCTGTCTCTGTCTCTGTCTCTGTATCGTGCTGTCTGTCTCTGTCTCTGTATCGTGCTGTCTGTCTCTGTCTCTGTCTCTGTATCGTGCTGTCTGTCTCTGTCTCTGTATCGTGCTGTCTGTCTCTGTCTCTGTCTCTGTATCGTGCTGTCTGTCTCTGTCTCTGTATCGTGCTGTCTGTCTCTGTCTCTGTATCGTGCTGTCTGTCTCTGTCTCTGTATCGTGCTGTCTGTCTCTGTCTCTGTCTCTGTATCGTGCTGTCTGTCTCTGTCTCTGTCTCTGTATCGTGCTGTCTGTCTCTGTCTCTGTATCGTGCTGTCTGTCTCTTTCTCTGTCTCTGTATCGTGCTGTCTGTCTCTGTCTCTGTCTCTGTATCGTGCTGTCTGTCTCTGTCTCTGTCTCTTTATCGTGCTGTCTGCCTCTGTCTCTGTCTCTGTATCGTGCTGTCTGTCTCTGTCTCTGTCTCTTTATCGTGCTGTCTGTCTCTGTCTCTGTCTCTGTATCGTGCTGTCTGTCTCCGTCTCTGTCTCTGTATCGTGCTGACTGTCTCTGTCTGTGTCGCTGTATCGTGCTGTCTGTCTCTGTGTCTGTATCGTGCTGTCTGTCTCTGTCTCTGTCTCTGTACCGTGCTGTCTGTCTCTGTCTCTGTATCGTGCTGTCTGTCTCTGTCTCTGTATCGTGCTGTCTGTCTCTGTCTCTGTATTGTGCTGTCTGTCTCTGTCTCTGTCTCTGTATCGTGCTGTCTGTCTCTGTCTCTGTATCGTGCTGTCTGACTCTGTCTCTGTATCGTGCTGTCTGACTCTGTCTCTGTATCGTGCTGTCTGTCTCTGTCTCTGTATCGTGCTGTCTGACACTGTCTCTGTATCGTGCTGTCTGACTCTGTCTCTGTATCGGGCTGTCTGTCTCTGTCTCTGTCTCTTTATCGTGCTGTCTGTCTCTGTCTCTGTCTCTGTATCGTGCTGTCTGTCTCTGTCTCTGTATCGTGCTGTCTGTCTCTGTCTCTGTCTCTGTATCGTTCTGTCAGTCTCTGCCTCTGTCTCTTTATCGTGCTGTCTGTCTCTGTCTCTGTCTCTGTATCGTGCTGTCAGTCTCTGTCTCTGTCTCTTTATCGTGCTGTCTGCCTCTGTCTCTGTCTCTTTATCGTGCTGTCTGTCTCTGTCTCTGTATCGTGCTGTCGGTCTCTGTCTCTGTCTCTTTATCGTGCTGTCTCTGTCTCTGTCTCTGTCTCTGTATCGTGCTGTCTGTCTCTGTCTCTGTCTCTTTATCGTGCTGTCTGTCTCTTACTCTGTCTCTGTATCGTGCTGTCTGTCTCTGTCTCTGTATCGTGCTGACTGTCTCTGTCTCTGTCTCTGTATCGTGCTGTCTGTCTCTGTCTCTGTATTGTGCTGTCTGTCTCTGTCTCTGTCTCTGTATCGTGCTGTCTGTCTCTGTCTCTGTATCGTGCTGTCTGTCTCTGTCTCTGTATCGTGCTGTCTGTCTCTGTCTCTGTATCGTGCTGTCTGTCTCTGTCTCTGTCTCTGTATCGTGCTGTCTGTCTCTGTCTCTGTCTCTGTATCGTGCTGTCTGTCTCTGTCTCTGTCTCTGTATCGTGCTGTCTGTCTCTGTCTCTGTCTCTGTATCGTGCTGTCTGTCTCTGTCTCTGTCTCTTTATCGTGCTGTGTGTCTCTGTCTCTGTCTCTGTATCGTGCTGTCTGTCTCTGTCTCTGTATCGTGCTGTCTCTCTCTGTCTCTGTCTCTTTATCGTGCTGTCTGTCTCTGTCTCTGTCTCTTTATCGTGCTGTCTGTCTCTGTCTCTGTCTCTGTATCGTGCTGTCTGTCTCTGTCTCTGTATCGTGCTGTCTGTCTCTGTCTCTGTCTCTGTATCGTGCTGTCTGTCTCTGTCTCTGTATCGTGCTGTCTGTCTCTGTCTCTGTCTCTGTATCGTGCTGTCTGTCTCTGTCTCTCTCTCTTTATCGTGCTGTCTGTCTCTGTCTCTGTCTCTGTCTCTGTATCGTGCTGTCTGTCTCTGTCTCTGTATCGTGCTGTCTGTCTCTGTCTCTGTCTCTGTATCGTGCTGTCTGTCTCTGTCTCTGTCTCTGTATCGTGCTGTCTGTCTCTGTCTCTGTCTCTTTATCGTGCTGTCTGTCTCTGTCTCTGTATCGTGCTGTCTGTCTCTGTCTCTGTCTCTTTATCGTGCTGTCTGTCTCTGTCTCTGTCTCTGTCTCTTTATCGTGCTGTCTGTCTCTGTCTCTGTCTCTGTATCGTGCTGTCTGTCTCTGTCTCTGTATCGTGCTGTCTGTCTCTGTGTCTGTCTCTGTATCTTGCTGTCTGTCTCTGTCTCTGTCTCTGTATCGTGCTGTCTGTCTCTGTCTCTGTATCGTGCTGTCTGTCTCTGTCTCTGTCTCTGTATCGTGCTGTCTGTCTCTGTCTCTGTCTCTGTATCGTGCTGTCTGTCTCTGTCTCTGTCTCTGTCTCTGTATCGTGCTGTCTGTCTCTGTCTCTGTCTCTGTATCGTGCTGTCTGTCTCTGTCTCTGTCTCTGTATCGTGCTGTCTGTCTCTGTCTCTGTCTCTGTATCGTGCTGTCTGTCTCTGTCTCTGTCTATGTATCGTGCTGTCTGTCTCTTTCTCTGTCTCTGTATCGTGCTGTCTGTCTCTGTCTCTGTCTCTGTATCGTGCTGTCTGTCTCTGTCTCTGTCTCTTTATCGTGCTGTCTGTCTCTGTCTCTGTCTTTGTATCGTGCTGTCTGTCTCTGTCTCTGTCTCTGTATCGTGCTGTCTGTCTCTGTCTCTGTCTCTATGTCGTGCTGTCTGTCTCTGTCTCTGTCTCTTTATCGTGCTGTCTGTCTCTGTCTCTGTCTCTGTATCGTGCTGTCTGTCTCTTTATCGTGCTGTCTGTCTCTGTCTCTGTCTCTTTATCGTGCTGTCTGTCTCTGTCTCTGTATCGTGCTGTCTGTCTCTGTCTCTGTATCATGCTGTCTGTCTCTCTCTCTGTCTCTGAATCGTGCTGTCTGTCTCTGTCTCTGTCTCTGTATCGTGCTGTCTGTCTCTGTCTCTGTATCGTGCTGTCTGTCTCTCTCTCTGTCTCTGTATCGTGCTGTCTGTCTCTGTCTCTGTATCGTGCTGTCTGTCTCTGTCTCTGTCTCTGGCTCTGTCTCTGTCTCTGTCTCTTTATCGTGCTGTCTGTCTCTGTCTCTGTCTCTGTATCGTGCTGTCTGTCTCTGTCTCTGTCTCTGTATTGTGCTGTCTGTCTCTGTCTCTGTCTCTTTATCGTGCTGTCTGTCTCTGTCTCTGTCTCTGTCTCTGTATCGTGCTGTCTGTCTCTGTCTCTGTCTCTGTATCGTGCTGTCTGTCTCTGTCTCTGTATCGTGCTGTCTGTCTCTGTCTCTGTATCGTGCTGTCTGTCTCTGTCTCTGTCTCTGTATCATGCTGTCCGTCTCTGTCTCTGTCTCTGTATCGTGCTGTCTGTCTCTGTCTCTGTCTCTGTATCGTGCTGTCTGTCTCTGTCTCTGTCTCTGTCTCTTTATCGTGCTGTCTGTCTCTGTCTCTGTCCCTTTATCGTGCTGTCTGTCTCTGTCTCTGTATCGTGCTGTCAGTCTCTGTCTGTCTCTTTATCGTGCTGTCTGTCTCTGTCTCTGTATCGTGCTGTCTGTCTCTGTCTCTGTATCGTGCTGTCTCTCTCTGTCTCTGTATCGTGCTGTCTGTCTCTGTCTCTGTCTCTTTATCGTGCTGTCTGTCTCTGTCTCTGTCTCTTTATCGTGCTGTCTGTCTCTGTCTCTGTCTCTGTCTCTTTATCGTGCTGTCTGTCTCTGTATCGTGCTGTCTGTCTCTGTCTCTGTATCGTGCTGTCTGTCTCTGTCTCTGTCTCTTTATCGTGCTGCCTGTCTCTGTCTCTGTCTCTTTATCGTGCTGTCTGTCTCTGTCTCTTTCTCCGTCTCTGTATCGTGCTGTCTGTCTCTGTCTCTGTCTCTTTATCGTGCTGTCTGTCTCTGTCTCTTTATCGTGCTGTCTGTCTCCGTCTCTGTCTCTGTATCGTGCTGTCTGTCTCTGTCTCTGTCTCTGTATCGTGCTGTCTGTCTCTGTCTCTGTATCGTGCTGTCTGTCTCTGTCTCTGTATCGTGCTGTCTGTCTCTGTATCGTGCTGTCTGTCTCTGTCTCTGTATCGTGCTGTCTGTCTCTGTCTCTGTATCGTGCTGTCTGTCTCTGTCTCTGTATCGTGCTGTCTGTCTCTGTCTCTGTATCGTGCTGTCTGTCTCTGTCTCTGTCTCTTTATCGTGCTGTCTGTCTCTGTCTCTGTCTCTGTATCGTGCTGTCTGTCTCTGTCTCTGTCTCTGTATCATGCTGTCTGTCTCTGTCTCTGTCTCTGTATCGTGCTGTCTGTCTCTGTCTCTGTCTCTGTATCGTGCTGTCTGTCTCTGTCTCTGTCTCTGTATCGTGCTGTCTGTCTCTGTCTCTGTCTCTTTATCGTGCTGTCTGTCTCTGTCTCTGTATCGTGCTGTCTGTCTCTGTCTCTGTCTCTTTATCGTGCTGTCTGTCTCTGTCTCTGTCTCTGTCTCTTTATCGTGCTGTCTGTCTCTGTCTCTGTCTCTGTATCGTGCTGTCTGTCTCTGTCTCTGTATCGTGCTGTCTGTCTCTGTGTCTGTCTCTGTATCTTGCTGTCTGTCTCTGTCTCTGTATCGTGCTGTCTGTCTCTGTATCGTGCTGTCTGTCTCTGTCTCTGTATCGTGCTGTCTGTCTCTGTCTCTATCTCTGTATCGTGCTGTCTGTCTCTGTCTCTGTCTCTTTATCGTGCTGTCTGTCTCTGTCTCTGTATCGTGCTGTCTGTCTCTGTCTCTGTCTCTGTATCGTGCTGTCTGTCTCTGTCTCTGTATCGTGCTGTCTGTCTCTGTCTCTGTATCGTGCTGTCTGTCTCTGTCTCTGTCTCTGTATCGTGCTGTCTGTCTCTGTCTCTGTCTCTGTATCGTGCTGTCTGTCTCTGTCTCTGTCTCTGTATCGTGCTGTCTGTCTCTGTCTCTGTCTCTGTATCGTGCTGTCTGTCTCTGTCTCTGTCTCTGTATCGTGCTGTCTGTCTCTGTCTCTGTCTCTGTATCGTGCTGTCTGTCTCTGTCTCTGTCTCTTTATCGTGCTGTCTGTCTCTGTCTCTGTCTCTGTATCGTGCTGTCTGTCTCTGTCTCTGTCTCTGTATCGTGCTGTCTGTCTCTGTCTCTGTATCGTGCTGTCTGTCTCTGTCTCTGTCTCTGTATCGTGCTGTCTGTCTCTGTCTCTGTCTCTTTATCGTGCTGTCTGTCTTTGTCTCTGTCTCTTTATCGTGCTGTCTGTCTCTGTCACTGTCTCTTTATCGTGCTGTCTGTCTCTGTCTCTGTATCGTGCTGTCTGTCTCTGTCTCTTTATCGTGCTGTCTGTCTTTGTCTCTGTCTCTTTATCGTGCTGTCTGTCTCTGTCTCTGTCTCTTTATCGTGCTGTCTGTCTCTGTCTCTGTCTCTTTATCGTGCTGTCTGTCTCTGTCTCTGTATCGTGCTGTCTGTCTCTGTCTCTGTATCGTGCTGTCTGTCTCTGTGTCTGTCTCTGTATCTTGCTGTCTGTCTCTGTCTCTGTCTCTGTATCGTGCTGTCTGTCTCTGTCTCTGTATCGTGCTGTCTGTCTCTGTCTCTGTCTCTGTATCGTGCTGTCTGTCTCTGTCTCTGTCTCTGTATCGTGCTGTCTGTCTCTGTCCCTGTCTCTGTCTCTGTATCGTGCTGTCTGTCTCTGTCTCTGTCTCTGTATCGTGCTGTCTGTCTCTGTCTCTGTCTCTGTATCGTGCTGTCTGTCTCTGTCTCTGTCTCTGTATCGTGCTGTCTGTCTCTGTCTCTGTCTATGTATCGTGCTGTCTGTCTCTTTCTCTGTCTCTGTATCGTGCTGTCTGTCTCTGTCTCTGTCTCTGTATCGTGCTGTCTGTCTCTGTCTCTGTCTCTTTATCGTGCTGTCTGTCTCTGTCTCTGTCTTTGTATCGTGCTGTCTGTCTCTGTCTCTGTCTCTGTATCGTGCTGTCTGTCTCTGTCTCTGTCTCTATGTCGTGCTGTCTGTCTCTGTCTCTGTCTCTTTATCGTGCTGTCTGTCTCTGTCTCTGTCTCTGTATCGTGCTGTCTGTCTCTTTATCGTGCTGTCTGTCTCTGTCTCTGTCTCTTTATCGTGCTGTCTGTCTCTGTCTCTGTATCGTGCTGTCTGTCTCTGTCTCTGTATCATGCTGTCTGTCTCTCTCTCTGTCTCTGAATCGTGCTGTCTGTCTCTGTCTCTGTCTCTGTATCGTGCTGTCTGTCTCTGTCTCTGTATCGTGCTGTCTGTCTCTCTCTCTGTCTCTGTATCGTGCTGTCTGTCTCTGTCTCTGTATCGTGCTGTCTGTCTCTGTCTCTGTCTCTGGCTCTGTCTCTGTCTCTGTCTCTTTATCGTGCTGTCTGTCTCTGTCTCTGTCTCTGTATCGTGCTGTCTGTCTCTGTCTCTGTCTCTGTATTGTGCTGTCTGTCTCTGTCTCTGTCTCTTTATCGTGCTGTCTGTCTCTGTCTCTGTCTCTGTCTCTGTATCGTGCTGTCTGTCTCTGTCTCTGTCTCTGTATCGTGCTGTCTGTCTCTGTCTCTGTATCGTGCTGTCTGTCTCTGTCTCTGTATCGTGCTGTCTGTCTCTGTCTCTGTCTCTGTATCATGCTGTCCGTCTCTGTCTCTGTCTCTGTATCGTGCTGTCTGTCTCTGTCTCTGTCTCTGTATCGTGCTGTCTGTCTCTGTCTCTGTCTCTGTCTCTTTATCGTGCTGTCTGTCTCTGTCTCTGTCCCTTTATCGTGCTGTCTGTCTCTGTCTCTGTATCGTGCTGTCAGTCTCTGTCTGTCTCTTTATCGTGCTGTCTGTCTCTGTCTCTGTATCGTGCTGTCTGTCTCTGTCTCTGTATCGTGCTGTCTCTCTCTGTCTCTGTATCGTGCTGTCTGTCTCTGTCTCTTTATCGTGCTGTCTGTCTCTGTCTCTGTCTCTTTATCGTGCTGTCTGTCTCTGTCTCTGTCTCTGTCTCTTTATCGTGCTGTCTGTCTCTGTATCGTGCTGTCTGTCTCTGTCTCTGTATCGTGCTGTCTGTCTCTGTCTCTGTCTCTTTATCGTGCTGCCTGTCTCTGTCTCTGTCTCTTTATCGTGCTGTCTGTCTCTGTCTCTTTCTCCGTCTCTGTATCGTGCTGTCTGTCTCTGTCTCTGTCTCTTTATCGTGCTGTCTGTCTCTGTCTCTTTATCGTGCTGTCTGTCTCCGTCTCTGTCTCTGTATCGTGCTGTCTGTCTCTGTCTCTGTCTCTGTATCGTGCTGTCTGTCTCTGTCTCTGTATCGTGCTGTCTGTCTCTGTCTCTGTATCGTGCTGTCTGTCTCTGTATCGTGCTGTCTGTCTCTGTCTCTGTATCGTGCTGTCTGTCTCTGTCTCTGTATCGTGCTGTCTTTCTCTGTCTCTGTATCGTGCTGTCTGTCTCTGTCTCTGTATCGTGCTGTCTGTCTCTGTCTCTGTATCGTGCTGTCTGTCTCTGTCTCTGTCTCTTTATCGTGCTGTCTGTCTCTGTCTCTGTCTCTGTATCGTGCTGTCTGTCTCTGTCTCTGTCTCTGTATCATGCTGTCTGTCTCTGTCTCTGTCTCTGTATCGTGCTGTCTGTCTCTGTCTCTGTCTCTGTATCGTGCTGTCTGTCTCTGTCTCTGTCTCTGTATCGTGCTGTCTGTCTCTGTCTCTGTCTCTGTATCGTGCTGTCTGTCTCTGTCTCTGTCTCTGTATCATGCTGTCTGTCTCTGTCTCTGTCTCTGTATCGTGCTGTCTGTCTCTGTCTCTGTCTCTGTATCGTGCTGTCTGTCTCTGTCTCTGTCTCTGTATCGTGCTGTCTGTCTCTGTCTCTGTCTCTTTATCGTGCTGTCTGTCTCTGTCTCTGTATCGTGCTGTCTGTCTCTGTCTCTGTCTCTTTATCGTGCTGTCTGTCTCTGTCTCTGTCTCTGTCTCTTTATCGTGCTGTCTGTCTCTGTCTCTGTATCGTGCTGTCTGTCTCTGTCTCTGTATCGTGCTGTCTGTCTCTGTCTCTTTATCGTGCTGTCTGTCTCTGTCTCTGTATCGTGCTGTCTGTCTCTGTCTCTTTATCGTGCTGTCTGTCTCTGTCTCTGTATCGTGCTGTCTGTCTCTGTCTCTGTATCGTGCTGTCTGTCTCTGTCTCTGTCTCTGTATCGTGCTGTCTGTCTCTGTCTCTGTATCGTGCTGTCTGTCTCTGTGTCTGTCTCTGTATCTTGCTGTCTGTCTCTGTCTCTGTATCGTGCTGTCTGTCTCTGTATCGTGCTGTCTGTCTCTGTCTCTGTATCGTGCTGTCTGTCTCTGTCTCTATCTCTGTATCGTGCTGTCTGTCTCTGTCTCTTTATCGTGCTTTCTGTCTCTGTCTCTGTCTCTGTATCGTGCTGTCTGTCTCTGTCTCTGTCTCTGTATCGTGCTGTCTGTCTCTGTCTCTGTCTCTGTATCGTGCTGTCTGTCTCTGTCTCTGTCTCTGTATCGTGCTGTCTGTCTCTGTCTCTGTCTCTGTATCGTGCTGTCTGTCTCTGTCTCTGTCTCTGTATCGTGCTGTCTGTCTCTGTCTCTGTCTCTTTATCGTGCTGTCTGTCTCTGTCTCTGTCTCTGTATCGTGCTGTCTGTCTCTGTCTCTGTCTCTGTATCGTGCTGTCTGTCTCTGTCTCTGTCTCTGTATCGTGCTGTCTGTCTCTGTCTCTGTCTCTATGTCGTGCTGTCTGTCTTTGTCTCTGTCTCTTTATCGTGCTGTCTGTCTCTGTCTCTGTCTCTGTATCGTGCTGTCTGTCTCTTTATCGTGCTGTCTGTCTCTGTCTCTGTCTCTTTATCGTGCTGTCTGTCTCTGTCTCTGTATCGTGCTGTCTGTCTCTGTCTCTGTATCGTGCTGTCTGTCTCTGTGTCTGTCTCTGTATCTTGCTGTCTGTCTCTGTCTCTGTCTCTGTATCGTGCTGTCTGTCTCTGTCTCTGTATCGTGCTGTCTGTCTCTGTCTCTGTCTCTGTATCGTGCTGTCTGTCTCTGTCTCTGTCTCTGTATCGTGCTGTCTGTCTCTGTCTCTGTCTCTGTCTCTGTATCGTGCTGTCTGTCTCTGTCTCTGTCTCTGTATCGTGCTGTCTGTCTCTGTCTCTGTCTCTGTATCGTGCTGTCTGTCTCTGTCTCTGTCTCTGTATCGTGCTGTCTGTCTCTGTCTCTGTCTATGTATCGTGCTGTCTGTCTCTTTCTCTGTCTCTGTATCGTGCTGTCTGTCTCTGTCTCTGTCTCTGTATCGTGCTGTCTGTCTCTGTCTCTGTCTCTTTATCGTGCTGTCTGTCTCTGTCTCTGTCTTTGTATCGTGCTGTCTGTCTCTGTCTCTGTCTCTGTATCGTGCTGTCTGTCTCTGTCTCTGTCTCTATGTCGTGCTGTCTGTCTCTGTCTCTGTCTCTTTATCGTGCTGTCTGTCTCTGTCTCTGTCTCTGTATCGTGCTGTCTGTCTCTTTATCGTGCTGTCTGTCTCTGTCTCTGTCTCTTTATCGTGCTGTCTGTCTCTGTCTCTGTATCGTGCTGTCTGTCTCTGTCTCTGTATCATGCTGTCTGTCTCTCTCTCTGTCTCTGAATCGTGCTGTCTGTCTCTGTCTCTGTCTCTGTATCGTGCTGTCTGTCTCTGTCTCTGTATCGTGCTGTCTGTCTCTCTCTCTGTCTCTGTATCGTGCTGTCTGTCTCTGTCTCTGTATCGTGCTGTCTGTCTCTGTCTCTGTCTCTGGCTCTGTCTCTGTCTCTGTCTCTTTATCGTGCTGTCTGTCTCTGTCTCTGTCTCTGTATCGTGCTGTCTGTCTCTGTCTCTGTATCGTGCTGTCTGTCTCTGTCTCTGTATCGTGCTGTCTGTCTCTGTCTCTGTCTCTGTATCATGCTGTCCGTCTCTGTCTCTGTCTCTGTATCGTGCTGTCTGTCTCTGTCTCTGTCTCTGTATCGTGCTGTCTGTCTCTGTCTCTGTCTCTGTCTCTTTATCGTGCTGTCTGTCTCTGTCTCTGTCCCTTTATCGTGCTGTCTGTCTCTGTCTCTGTATCGTGCTGTCAGTCTCTGTCTGTCTCTTTATCGTGCTGTCTGTCTCTGTCTCTGTATCGTGCTGTCTGTCTCTGTCTCTGTATCGTGCTGTCTCTCTCTGTCTCTGTATCGTGCTGTCTGTCTCTGTCTCTGTCTCTTTATCGTGCTGTCTGTCTCTGTCTCTGTCTCTTTATCGTGCTGTCTGTCTCTGTCTCTGTCTCTGTCTCTTTATCGTGCTGTCTGTCTCTGTATCGTGCTGTCTGTCTCTGTCTCTGTATCGTGCTGTCTGTCTCTGTCTCTGTCTCTTTATCGTGCTGCCTGTCTCTGTCTCTGTCTCTTTATCGTGCTGTCTGTCTCTGTCTCTTTCTCCGTCTCTGTATCGTGCTGTCTGTCTCTGTCTCTGTCTCTTTATCGTGCTGTCTGTCTCTGTCTCTTTATCGTGCTGTCTGTCTCCGTCTCTGTCTCTGTATCGTGCTGTCTGTCTCTGTCTCTGTCTCTGTATCGTGCTGTCTGTCTCTGTCTCTGTATCGTGCTGTCTGTCTCTGTCTCTGTATCGTGCTGTCTGTCTCTGTATCGTGCTGTCTGTCTCTGTCTCTGTATCGTGCTGTCTGTCTCTGTCTCTGTATCGTGCTGTCTTTCTCTGTCTCTGTATCGTGCTGTCTGTCTCTGTCTCTGTATCGTGCTGTCTGTCTCTGTCTCTGTATCGTGCTGTCTGTCTCTGTCTCTGTCTCTTTATCGTGCTGTCTGTCTCTGTCTCTGTCTCTGTATCGTGCTGTCTGTCTCTGTCTCTGTCTCTGTATCATGCTGTCTGTCTCTGTCTCTGTCTCTGTATCGTGCTGTCTGTCTCTGTCTCTGTCTCTGTATCGTGCTGTCTGTCTCTGTCTCTGTCTCTGTATCGTGCTGTCTGTCTCTGTCTCTGTCTCTTTATCGTGCTGTCTGTCTCTGTCTCTGTATCGTGCTGTCTGTCTCTGTCTCTGTCTCTTTATCGTGCTGTCTGTCTCTGTCTCTGTCTCTGTCTCTTTATCGTGCTGTCTGTCTCTGTCTCTGTCTCTGTATCGTGCTGTCTGTCTCTGTCTCTGTATCGTGCTGTCTGTCTCTGTGTCTGTCTCTGTATCTTGCTGTCTGTCTCTGTCTCTGTATCGTGCTGTCTGTCTCTGTATCGTGCTGTCTGTCTCTGTCTCTGTATCGTGCTGTCTGTCTCTGTCTCTATCTCTGTATCGTGCTGTCTGTCTCTGTCTCTTTATCGTGCTTTCTGTCTCTGTCTCTGTCTCTGTATCGTGCTGTCTGTCTCTGTCTCTGTCTCTGTATCGTGCTGTCTGTCTCTGTCTCTGTCTCTGTATCGTGCTGTCTGTCTCTGTCTCTGTCTCTGTATCGTGCTGTCTGTCTCTGTCTCTGTCTCTGTATCGTGCTGTCTGTCTCTGTCTCTGTATCGTGCTGTCTGTCTCTGTCTCTGTCTCTTTATCGTGCTGTCTGTCTCTGTCTCTGTCTCTGTATCGTGCTGTCTGTCTCTGTCTCTGTCTCTGTATCGTGCTGTCTGTCTCTGTCTCTGTCTCTGTATCGTGCTGTCTGTCTCTGTCTCTGTCTCTATGTCGTGCTGTCTGTCTTTGTCTCTGTCTCTTTATCGTGCTGTCTGTCTCTGTCTCTGTCTCTTTATCGTGCTGTCTGTCTCTGTCTCTGTCTCTTTATCGTGCTGTCTGTCTCTGTCTCTGTATCGTGCTATCTGTCTCTGTCTCTGTATCATGCAGTCTGTCTCTCTCTCTGTCTCTGTATCGTGCTGTCTGTCTCTGTCTCTGTCTCTGTATCGTGCTGTCTGTCTCTGTCTCTGTCTCTGGCTCTGTCTCTGTCTCTGTCTCTGTATCGTGCTGTCTGTCTCTGTCTCTGTATCGTGCTGTCTGTCTCTGTGTCTGTCTCTGTATCTTGCTGTCTGTCTCTGTCTCTGTATCGTGCTGTCTGTCTCTGTATCGTGCTGTCTGTCTCTGTATCGTGCTGTCTGTCTCTGTCTCTGTATCGTGCTGTCTGTCTCTGTCTCTGTCTCTGTATCGTGCTGTCTGTCTCTGTCTCTTTATCGTGCTTTCTGTCTCTGTCTCTGTCTCTGTATCGTGCTGTCTGTCTCTGTCTCTGTCTCTGTATCGTGCTGTCTGTCTCTGTCTCTGTCTCTGTATCGTGCTGTCTGTCTCTGTCTCTGTCTCTGTATCGTGCTGTCTGTCTCTGTCTCTGTCTCTGTATCGTGCTGTCTGTCTCTGTCTCTGTCTCTGTATCGTGCTGTCTGTCTCTGTCTCTGTCTCTTTATCGTGCTGTCTGTCTCTGTCTCTGTCTCTGTATCGTGCTGTCTGTCTCTGTCTCTGTCTCTGTATCGTGCTGTCTGTCTCTGTCTCTGTCTCTGTATCGTGCTGTCTGTCTCTGTCTCTGTCTCTATGTCGTGCTGTCTGTCTTTGTCTCTGTCTCTTTATCGTGCTGTCTGTCTCTGTCTCTGTCTCTGTATCGTGCTGTCTGTCTCTTTATCGTGCTGTCTGTCTCTGTCTCTGTCTCTTTATCGTGCTGTCTGTCTCTGTCTCTGTATCGTGCTATCTGTCTCTGTCTCTGTATCATGCAGTCTGTCTCTCTCTCTGTCTCTGTATCGTGCTGTCTGTCTCTGTCTCTGTCTCTGTATCGTGCTGTCTGTCTCTGTCTCTGTCTCTGGCTCTGTCTCTGTCTCTGTCTCTTTATCGTGCTGTCTGTCTCTGTCTCTGTCTCTGTATCGTGCTGTCTGTCTCTGTCTGTATCGTGCTGTCTGTCTCTGTCTCTGTCTCTGTATCGTGCTGTCTGTCTCTGTCTCTGTATCATGCTGTCTGTCTCTGTCTCTGTCTCTGTATCGTGCTGTCTGTCTCTGTCTCTGTCTCTGTATCGTGCTGACTGTCTCTGTCTCTGTCTCTGTATCGTGCTGTCTGTCTCTGTCTCTGTATCATGCAGTCTGTGTCTGTCTCTGTCTCTTTATTGTGCTGTCTGTCTCTGTCTCTGTCTCTTTATCGTGCTGTCTGTCTCTGTCTCTGTCTCTGTCTCTGTATCGTGCTGTCTGTCTCTGTCTCTGTCTCTGTATCGTGCTGTCTGTCTCTGTCTGTATCGTGCTGTCTGTCTCTGTCTCTGTCTCTGTATCGTGCTGTCTGTCTCTGTCTCTGTATCGTGCTGTCTGTCTCTGTCTCTGTATCATGCAGTCTGTGTCTGTCTCTGTCTCTTTATTGTGCTGTCTGTCTCTGTCTCTGTCTCTTTATCGTGCTGTCTGTCTCTGTCTCTGTCTCTGTCTCTGTATCGTGCTGTCTGTCTCTGTCTCTGTCTCTGTATCGTGCTGTCTGTCTCTGTCTGTATCGTGCTGTCTGTCTCTGTCTCTGTCTCTGTATCGTGCTGTCTGTCTCTCTCTCTTTATCGTGCTGTCTGTCTCTGTCTCTCTCTCTTTATCGTGCTGTCTGTCTCTGTCTCTGTATCGTGCTGTCTGTCTCTGTCTCTGTATCGTGCTGTCTGTCTCTGTCTCTGTCTCTTTATCGTGCTGTCTGTCTCTGTCTCTGTCTCTGTATCGTGCTGTCTCTCTCTGTCTCTGTCTCTTTATCGTGCTGTCTGTCTCTGTCTCTGTCCCTTTATCGTGCTGTCTGTCTCTGTCTCTGTATCGTGCTGTCAGTCTCTGTCTGTCTCTGTATCGTGCTGTCTGTCTCTGTCTCTGTCTCTGTCTCTTTATCGTGCTGTCTGTCTCTGTCTCTGTATTGTGCTGTCTGTCTCTGTCTCTGTCTCTTTATCGTGCTGTCTGTCTCTGTCTCTGTATCGTGCTGTCTGTCTCTGTCTCTGTCTCTGTATCGTGCTGTCTGTCTCTGTCTCTGTATCGTGCTGTCTGTCTCTGTCTCTGTCTCTTTATCGTGCTGTCTGTCTCTGTCTCTGTCTCTGTCTCTGTCTCTTTATCGTGCTGTCTGTCTCTGTATCGTGCTGTCTGTCTCTGTCTCTGTATCGTGCTGTCTGTCTCTGTCTCTGTCTGTTAATCGTGCTGCCTGTCTCTGTCACTGTCTCTTTATCGTGCTGTCTGTCTCTGTCTCTGTCTCTGTATCGTGCTGTCTGTCTCTGTCTCTGTCTCTTTATCGTGCTGTCTGTCTCTGTCTCTTTATCGTGCTGTCTGTCTCTGTCTCTGTCTCTGTATCGTGCTGTCTGTCTCTGTCTCTGTCTCTGTATCGTGCTGTCTGTCTCTGTCTCTGTATCGTGCTGTCTGTCTCTGTCTCTGTCTCTGTATCGTGCTATCTGTCTCTGTCTCTGTATCGTGCTGTCTGTCTCTGTCTCTGTCTCTGTATCGTGCTGTCTGTCTCTGTCTCTGTATCGTGCTGTCTGTCTCTGTCTCTGTATCGTGCTGTCTGTCTCTGTCTCTGTCTCTGTATCGTTCTGTCTGTCTCTGCCTCTGTCTCTTTATCGTGCTGTCTGTCTCTGTCTCTGTATCGTCCTGTCTGTCTCTGTCTCTGTCTCTTTATCGTGCTGTCTGCCTCTGTCTCTGTCTCTTTATCGTGCTGTCTGTCTCTGTCCCTGTCTCTGTATCGTGCTGTCTGTCTCTGTCTCTGTCTCTTTATCGTGCTGTCTCTGTCTCTGTCTCTGTCTCTGTATCGTGCTGTCTGTCTCTGTCTCTGTCTCTTTATCGTGCTGTCTGTCTCTGTCTCTGTCTCTGTATCGTGTTGTCTGTCTCTGTCTCTGTCTCTGTATCGTGCTGACTGTCTCTGTCTCTGTCTCTGTATCGTGCTGTCTGTCTCTGTCTCTGTATCGTGCTGTCTGTCTCTGTCTCTGTATCGTGCTGTCTGTCTCTGTCTCTGTATCGTGCTGTCTGTCTCTGTCTCTGTATCGTGCTGTCTGTCTCTGTCTCTGTCTCTGTATTGTGCTGTCTGTCTCTGTCTCTGTCTCTGTATCGTGCTGTCTGTCTCTGTATCGTGCTGTCTGTCTCTGTCTCTGTATCGTGCTGTCTGTCTCTGTCTCTGTATCGTGCTGTCTGTCTCTGTCTCTGTATCGTGCTGTCTGTCTCTGTCTCTGTCTCTGTATCGTTCTGTCTGTCTCTGCCTCTGTCTCTCTATCGTGCTGTCTGTCTCTGTCTCTGTCTCTGTATCGTGCTGTCAGTCTCTGTCTCTGTCTCTTTATCGTGCTGTCTGCCTCTGTCTCTGTCTCTTTATCGTGCTGTCTGTCTCTGTCTCTGTCTCTGTATCGTGCTGTCGGTCTCTGTCTCTGTCTCTTTATCGTGCTGTCTCTGTCTCTGTCTCTGTCTCTGTATCGTGCTGTCTGTCTCTGTCTCTGTCTCTTTATCGTGCTGTCTGTCTCTTACTCTGTCTCTGTATCGTGCTGTCTGTCTCTGTCTCTGTCTCTGTATCGTGCTGACTGTCTCTGTCTCTGTCTCTGTATCGTGCTGTCTGTCTCTGTCTCTGTATCGTGCTGTCTGTCTCTGTCTCTGTCTCTGTATCGTGCTGTCTGTCTCTGTCTCTGTATCGTGCTGTCTTTCTCTGTCTCTGTATCGTGCTGTCTGTCTCTGTCTCTGTATCGTGCTGTCTGTCTCTGTCTCTGTCTCTGTATCGTGCTGTCTGTCTCTGTCTCTGTCTCTGTATCGTGCTGTCTGTCTCTGTCTCTGTATCGTGCTGTCTTTCTCTGTCTCTGTATCGTGCTGTCTGTCTCTGTCTCTGTATCGTGCTGTCTGTCTCTGTATCGTGCTGTCTGTCTCTGTCTCTGTATCGTGCTGTCTGTCTCTGTCTCTGTATCGTGCTGTCTGTCTCTGTCTCTGTATCGTGCTGTCTGTCTCTGTCTCTGTCTCTGTCTCTTTATCGTGCTGTGTGTCTCTGTCTCTGTCTCTGTATCGTGCTGTCTGTCTCTGTCTCTGTATCGTGCTGTCTCTCTCTGTCTCTGTCTCTTTATCGTGCTGTCTGTCTCTGTCTCTGTCTCTTTATCGTGCTGTCTGTCTCTGTCTCTGTCTCTGTATCGTGCTGTCTGTCTCTGTCTCTGTATCGTGCTGTCTGTCTCTGTCTCTGTCTCTGTATCGTGCTGTCTGTCTCTGTCTCTGTATCGTGCTGTCTGTCTCTGTCTCTGTCTCTGTATCGTGCTGTCTGTCTCTGTCTCTCTCTCTTTATCGTGCTGTCTGTCTCTGTCTCTGTCTCTGTCTCTGTATCGTGCTGTCTGTCTCTGTCTCTGTATCGTGCTGTCTGTCTCTGTCTCTGTCTCTGTATCGTGCTGTCTGTCTCTGTCTCTGTCTCTGTCTCTGTATCGTGCTGTCTGTCTCTGTCTCTGTCTCTTTATCGTGCTGTCTGTCTCTGTCTCTGTATCGTGCTGTCTGTCTCTGTCTCTGTCTCTTTATCGTGCTGTCTGTCTCTGTCTCTGTCTCTGTCTCTTTATCGTGCTGTCTGTCTCTGTCTCTGTCTCTGTATCGTGCTGTCTGTCTCTGTCTCTGTATCGTGCTGTCTGTCTCTGTGTCTGTCTCTGTATCTTGCTGTCTGTCTCTGTCTCTGTCTCTGTATCGTGCTGTCTGTCTCTGTCTCTGTATCGTGCTGTCTGTCTCTGACTCTGTCTCTGTATCGTGCTGTCTGTCTCTGTCTCTGTCTCTGTATCGTGCTGTCTGTCTCTGTCTCTGTCTCTGTATCGTGCTGTCTGTCTCTGTCTCTGTCTCTGTATCGTGCTGTCTGTCTCTGTCTCTGTCTCTGTATCGTGCTGTCTGTCTCTGTCTCTGTCTCTGTATCGTGCTGTCTGTCTCTGTCTCTGTATCGTGCTGTCTGTCTCTTTCTCTGTCTCTGTATCGTGCTGTCTGTCTCTGTCTCTGTCTCTGTATCGTGCTGTCTGTCTCTGTCTCTGTCTCTTTATCGTGCTGTCTGCCTCTGTCTGTCTCTGTATCGTGCTGTCTGTCTCTGTCTCTGTCTCTTTATCGTGCTGTCTGTCTCTGTCTCTGTCTCTGTATCGTGCTGTCTGTCTCTGTCTCTGTCTCTGTATCGTGCTGACTGTCTCTGTCTCTGTCGCTGTATCGTGCTGTCTGTCTCTGTGTCTGTATCGTGCTGTCTGTCTCTGTCTCTGTCTCTGTACCGTGCTGTCTGTCTCTGTCTCTGTATCGTGCTGTCTGTCTCTGTCTCTGTATCGTGCTGTCTGTCTCTGTCTCTGTATTGTGCTGTCTGTCTCTGTCTCTGTCTCTGTATCGTGCTGTCTGTCTCTGTCTCTGTATCGTGCTGTCTGACTCTGTCTCTGTATCGTGCTGTCTGTCTCTGTCTCTGTATCGTGCTGTCTGACTCTGTCTCTGTATCGTGCTGTCTGACTCTGTCTCTGTATCGTGCTGTCTGTCTCTGTCTCTGTCTCTTTATCGTGCTGTCTGTCTCTGTCTCTGTCTCTGTATCGTGCTGTCTGTCTCTGTCTCTGTATCGTGCTGTCTGTCTCTGTCACTGTCTCTGTATCGTTCTGTCTGTCTCTGCCTCTGTCTCTTTATCGTGCTGTCTGTCTCTGTCTCTGTCTCTGTATCGTGCTGTCAGTCTCTGTGTCTGTCTCTTTATCGTGCTGTCTGCCTCTGTCTCTGTCTCTTTATCGTGCTGTCTGTCTCTGTCTCTGTATCGTGCTGTCGCTCGCTGTCTCTGTCTCTTTATCGTGCTGTCTCTGTCTCTGTCTCTGTCTCTGTATCGTGCTGTCTGTCTCTGTCTCTGCCTCTTTATCGTGCTGTCTGTCTCTTACTCTGTCTCTGTATCGTGCTGTCTCTCTCTGTCTCTGTATCGTGCTGACTGTCTCTGTCTCTGTCTCTGTATCGTGCTGTCTGTCTCTGTCTCTGTATCGTGCTGTCTGTCTCTGTCTCTGTCTCTGTATCGTGCTGTCTGTCTCTGTCTCTGTATCGTGCTGTCTGTCTCTGTCTCTGTATCGTGCTGTCTGTCTCTGTCTCTGTATCGTGCTGTCTGTCTCTGTCTCTGTCTCTGTATCGTGCTGTCTGTCTCTGTCTCTGTCTCTGTATCGTGCTGTCTGTCTCTGTCTCTGTCTCTGTATCGTGCTGTCTGTCTCTGTCTCTGTCTCTTTATCGTGCTGTGTGTCTCTGTCTCTGTCTCTGTATCGTGCTGTCTGTCTCTGTCTCTGTATCGTGCTGTCTCTCTCTGTCTCTGTCTCTTTATCGTGCTGTCTGTCTCTGTCTCTGTCTCTTTATCGTGCTGTCTGTCTCTGTCTCTGTCTCTGTATCGTGCTGTCTGTCTCTGTCTCTGTATCGTGCTGTCTGTCTCTGTCTCTGTCTCTGTATCGTGCTGTCTGTCTCTGTCTCTGTATCGTGCTGTCTGTCTCTGTCTCTGTCTCTGTCTCTGTATCGTGCTGTCTGTCTCTGTCTCTGTCTCTGTATCGTGCTGTCTGTCTCTGTCTGTATCGTGCTGTCTGTCTCTGTCTCTGTCTCTGTATCGTGCTGTCTGTCTCTGTCTCTGTATCATGCTGTCTGTCTCTGTCTCTGTCTCTGTATCGTGCTGTCTGTCTCTGTCTCTGTCTCTGTATCGTGCTGTCTGTCTCTGTCTCTGTCTCTTTATCGTGCTGTCTGTCTCTGTCTCTGTCCCTTTATCGTGCTGTCTGTCTCTGTCTCTGTATCGTGCTGTCAGTCTCTGTCTGTCTCTGTATCGTGCTGTCTGTCTCTGTCTCTGTCTCTGTCTCTTTATCGTGCTGTCTGTCTCTGTCTCTGTATCGTGCTGTCTGTCTCTGTCTCTGTCTCTTTATCGTGCTGTCTGTCTCTGTCTCTGTATCGTGCTGTCTGTCTCTGTCTCTGTCTCTGTATCGTGCTGTCTGTCTCTGTCTCTGTATCGTGCTGTCTGTCTCTGTCTCTGTCTCTTTATCGTGCTGTCTGTCTCTGTCTCTGTCTCTGTCTCTGTCTCTTTATCGTGCTGTCTGTCTCTGTATCGTGCTGTCTGTCTCTGTCTCTGTATCGTGCTGTCTGTCTCTGTCTCTGTCTGTTAATCGTGCTGCCTGTCTCTGTCTCTGTCTCTTTATCGTGCTGTCTGTCTCTGTCTCTGTCTCTGTATCGTGCTGTCTGTCTCTGTCTCTGTCTCTTTATCGTGCTGTCTGTCTCTGTCTCTTTATCGTGCTGTCTGTCCCTGTCTCTGTCTCTGTATCGTGCTGTCTGTCTCTGTCTCTGTCTCTGTATCGTGCTGTCTGTCTCTGTCTCTGTATCGTGCTGTCTGTCTCTGTCTCTGTCTCTGTATCGTGCTATCTGTCTCTGTATCGTGCTGTCTGTCTCTGTCTCTGTCTCTGTATCGTGCTGTCTGTCTCTGTCTCTGTATCGTGCTGTCTGTCTCTGTCTCTGTATCGTGCTGTCTGTCTCTGTCTCTGTATTGTGCTGTCTGTCTCTGTCTCTGTCTCTGTATCGTGCTGTCTGTCTCTGTCTCTGTCTCTGTATCGTTCTGTCTGTCTCTGCCTCTGTCTCTTTATCGTGCTGTCTGTCTCTGTCTCTGTATCGTCCTGTCTGTCTCTGTCTCTGTCTCTTTATCGTGCTGTCTGCCTCTGTCTCTGTCTCTTTATCGTGCTGTCTGTCTCTGTCCCTGTCTCTGTATCGTGCTCTCTGTCTCTGTCTCTGTCTCTTTATCGTGCTGTCTCTGTCTCTGTCTCTGTCTCTGTATCGTGCTGTCTGTCTCTGTCTCTGTCTCTTTATCGTGCTGTCTGTCTCTGTCTCTGTCTCTGTATCGTGCTGTCTGTCTCTGTCTCTGTCTCTGTATCGTGCTGACTGTCTCTGTCTCTGTCTCTGTATCGTGCTGTCTGTCTCTGTCTCTGTATCGTGCTGTCTGTCTCTGTCTCTGTATCGTGCTGTCTGTCTCTGTCTCTGTATCGTACTGTCTGTCTCTGTCTCTGTCTCTGTATCGTTCTGTCTGTCTCTGCCTCTGTCTCTCTATCGTGCTGTCTGTCTCTGTCTCTGTCTCTGTATCATGCTGTCAGTCTCTGTCTCTGTCTCTTTATCGTGCTGTCTGCCTCTGTCTCTGTCTCTTTATCGTGCTGTCTGTCTCTGTCTCTGTATCGTGCTGTCGGTCTCTGTCTCTGTCTCTTTATCGTGCTGTCTCTGTCTCTGTCTCTGTCTCTGTATCGTGCTGTCTGTCTCTGTCTCTGTCTCTTTATCGTGCTGTCTGTCTCTTACTCTGTCTCTGTATCGTGCTGTCTGTCTCTGTCTCTGTCTCTGTATCGTGCTGACTGTCTCTGTCTCTGTCTCTGTATCGTGCTGTCTGTCTCTGTCTCTGTATCGTGCTCTCTGTCTCTGTCTCTGTCTCTGTATCGTGCTGTCTGTCTCTGTCTCTGTATCGTGCTGTCTTTCTCTGTCTCTGTATCGTGCTGTCTGTCTCTGTCTCTGTATCGTGCTGTCTGTCTCTGTCTCTGTCTCTGTATCGTGCTGTCTGTCTCTGTCTCTGTCTCTGTATCGTGCTGTCTGTCTCTGTCTCTGTATCGTGCTGTCTGTCTCTGTCTCTGTATCGTGCTGTCTGTCTCTGTCTCTGTATCGTGCTGTCTGTCTCTGTCTCTGTCTCTGTATCGTGCTGTCTGTCTCTGTCTCTGTATCGTGCTGTCTGTCTCTGTCTCTGTATCGTGCTGTCTGTCTCTGTCTCTGTCTCTGTCTCATTATCGTGCTGTGTGTCTCTGTCTCTGTCTCTGTATCGTGCTGTCTGTCTCTGTCTCTGTATCGTGCTGTCTCTCTCTGTCTCTGTCTCTTTATCGTGCTGTCTGTCTCTGTCTCTGTCTCTTTATCGTGCTGTCTGTCTCTGTCTCTGTCTCTGTATCGTGCTGTCTGTCTCTGTCTCTGTATCGTGCTGTCTGTCTCTGTCTCTGTCTCTGTATCGTGCTGTCTGTCTCTGTCTCTGTATCGTGCTGTCTGTCTCTGTCTCTGTCTCTGTATCGTGCTGTCTGTCTCTGTCTCTCTCTCTTTATCGTGCTGTCTGTCTCTGTCTCTGTCTCTGTCTCTGTATCGTGCTGTCTGTCTCTGTCTCTGTATCGTGCTGTCTGTCTCTGTCTCTGTCTCTGTATCGTGCTGTCTGTCTCTGTCTCTGTCTCTGTATCGTGCTGTCTGTCTCTGTCTCTGTCTCTGTCTCTGTATCGTGCTGTCTGTCTCTGTCTCTGTCTCTTTATCGTGCTGTCTGTCTCTGTCTCTGTATCGTGCTGTCTGTCTCTGTCTCTGTCTCTTTATCGTGCTGTCTGTCTCTGTCTCTGTCTCTGTCTCTTTATCGTGCTGTCTGTCTCTGTCTCTGTCTCTGTATCGTGCTGTCTGTCTCTGTCTCTGTATCGTGCTGTCTGTCTCTGTGTCTGTCTCTGTATCTTGCTATCTGTCTCTGTCTCTGTCTCTGTATCGTGCTGTCTGTCTCTGTCTCTGTATCGTGCTGTCTGTCTCTGACTCTGTCTCTGTATCGTGCTGTCTGTCTCTGTCTCTGTCTCTGTATCGTGCTGTCTGTCTCTGTCTCTGTCTCTGTATCGTGCTGTCTGTCTCTGTCTCTGTCTCTGTATCGTGCTGTCTGTCTCTGTCTCTGTCTCTGTATCGTGCTGTCTGTCTCTGTCTCTGTCTCTGTATCGTGCTGTCTGTCTCTGTCTCTGTATCGTGCTGTCTGTCTCTTTCTCTGTCTCTGTATCGTGCTGTCTGTCTCTGTCTCTGTCTCTGTATCGTGCTGTCTGTCTCTGTCTCTGTCTCTTTATCGTGCTGTCTGCCTCTGTCTGTCTCTGTATCGTGCTGTCTGTCTCTGTCTCTGTCTCTTTATCGTGCTGTCTGTCTCTGTCTCTGTCTCTGTATCGTGCTGTCTGTCTCTGTCTCTGTCTCTGTATCGTGCTGACTGTCTCTGTCTCTGTCGCTGTATCGTGCTGTCTGTCTCTGTGTCTGTATCGTGCTGTCTGTCTCTGTCTCTGTCTCTGTACCGTGCTGTCTGTCTCTGTCTCTGTATCGTGCTGTCTGTCTCTGTCTCTGTATCGTGCTGTCTGTCTCTGTCTCTGTATTGTGCTGTCTGTCTCTGCCTCTGTCTCTGTATCGTGCTGTCTGTCTCTGTCTCTGTATCGTGCTGTCTGACTCTGTCTCTGTATCGTGCTGTCTGACTCTGTCTCTGTATCGTGCTGTCTGTCTCTGTCTCTGTATCGTGCTGTCTGACTCTGTCTCTGTATCGTGCTGTCTGACTCTGTCTCTGTATCGTGCTGTCTGTCTCTGTCTCTGTCTCTTTATCGTGCTGTCTGTCTCTGTCTCTGTCTCTGTATCGTGCTGTCTGTCTCTGTCTCTGTATCGTGCTGTCTGTCTCTGTCTCTGTCTCTGTATCGTTCTGTCTGTCTCTGCCTCTGTCTCTTTATCGTGCTGTCTGTCTCTGTCTCTGTCTCTGTATCGTGCTGTCAGTCTCTGTCTCTGTCTCTTTAACGTGCTGTCTGCCTCTGTCTCTGTCTCTTTATCGTGCTGTCTGTCTCTGTCTCTGTATCGTGCTGTCGCTCTCTGTCTCTGTCTCTTTATCGTGCTGTCTCTGTCTCTGTCTCTGTCTCTGTATCGTGCTGTCTGTCTCTGTCTCTGCCTCTTTATCGTGCTGTCTGTCTCTTACTCTGTCTCTGTATCGTGCTGTCTCTCTCTGTCTCTGTATCGTGCTGACTGTCTCTGTCTCTGTCTCTGTATCGTGCTGTCTGTCTCTGTCTCTGTATCGTGCTGTCTGTCTCTGTCTCTGTCTCTGTATCGTGCTGTCTGTCTCTGTCTCTGTATCGTGCTGTCTGTCTCTGTCTCTGTATCGTGCTGTCTGTCTCTGTCTCTGTATCGTGCTGTCTGTCTCTGTCTCTGTCTCTGTATCGTGCTGTCTGTCTCTGTCTCTGTCTCTGTATCGTGCTGTCTGTCTCTGTCTCTGTCTCTGTATCGTGCTGTCTGTCTCTGTCTCTGTCTCTGTATCGTGCTGTCTGTCTCTGTCTCTGTCTCTTTATCGTGCTGTGTGTCTCTGTCTCTGTCTCTGTATCGTGCTGTCTGTCTCTGTCTCTGTATCATGCTGTCTCTCTCTGTCTCTGTCTCTTTATCGTGCTGTCTGTCTCTGTCTCTGTCTCTTTATCGTGCTGTCTGTCTCTGTCTCTGTCTCTGTATCGTGCTGTCTGTCTCTGTCTCTGTATCGTGCTGTCTGTCTCTGTCTCTGTCTCTGTATCGTGCTGTCTGTCTCTGTCTCTGTATCGTGCTGTCTGTCTCTGTCTCTGACTCTGTATCGTGCTGTCTGTCTCTGTCTCTCTCTCTTTATCGTGCTGTCTGTCTCTGTCTCTGTCTCTGTCTCTGTATCGTGCTGTCTGTCTCTGTCTCTGTATCGTGCTGTCTGTCTCTGTCTCTGTCTCTGTATCGTGCTGTCTGTCTCTGTCTCTGTATCGTGCTGTCTGTCTCTGTCTCTGTCTCTGTCTCTGTATCGTGCTGTCTGTCTCTGTCTCTGTCTCTTTATCGTGCTGTCTGTCTCTGTCTCTGTATCGTGCTGTCTGTCTCTGTCTCTGTCTCTTTATCGTGCTGTCTGTCTCTGTCTCTGTATCGTGCTGTCTGTCTCTGTCTCTGTATCGTGCTGTCTGTCTCTGTGTCTGTCTCTGTATCTTGCTGTCTGTCTCTGTCTCTGTCTCTGTATCGTGCTGTCTGTCTCTGTCTCTGTATCGTGCTGTCTGTCTCTGTCTCTGTCTCTGTATCGTGCTGTCTGTCTCTGTCTCTGTCTCTGTATCGTGCTGTCTGTCTCTGTCTCTGTCTCTGTCTCTGTATCGTGCTGTCTGTCTCTGTCTCTGTCTCTGTATCGTGCTGTCTGTCTCTGTCTCTGTCTCTGTATCGTGCTGTCTGTCTCTGTCTCTGTCTCTGTATCGTGCTGTCTGTCTCTGTCTCTGTCTATGTATCGTGCTGTCTGTCTCTTTCTCTGTCTCTGTATCGTGCTGTCTGTCTCTGTCTCTGTCTCTGTATCGTGCTGTCTGTCTCTGTCTCTATCTCATTATCGTGCTGTCTGTCTCTGCCTCTGTCTTTGTATCGTGCTGTCTGTCTCTGTCTCTGTCTCTGTATCGTGCTGTCTGTCTCTGTCTCTGTCTCTATGTCGTGCTGTCTGTCTCTGTCTCTGTCTCTTTATCGTGCTGTCTGTCTCTGTCTCTGTCTCTGTATCGTGCTGTCTGTCTCTTTATCGTGCTGTCTGTCTCTGTCTCTGTCTCTTTATCGTGCTGTCTGTCTCTGTCTCTGTATCGTGCTGTCTGTCGCTGTCTCTGTATCATGCTGTCTGTCTCTCTCTCTGTCTCTGAATCGTGCTGTCTGTCTCTGTCTCTGTCTCTGTATCGTGCTGTCTGTCTCTGTCTCTGTATCGTGCTGTCTGTCTCTCTCTCTGTCTCTGTATCGTGCTGTCTGTCTCTGTCTCTGTATCGTGCTGTCTGTCTCTGTCTCTGTCTGTTTATCGTGCTGCCTGTCTCTGTCTCTGTCTCTTTATCGTGCTGTCTGTCTCTGTCTCTGTCTCTGTATCGTGCTGTCTGTCTCTGTCTCTGTCTCTGTATTGTGCTGTCTGTCTCTGTCTCTGTCTCTTTATCGTGCTGTCTGTCTCTGTCTCTGTCTCTGTCTCTGTATCGTGCTGTCTGTCTCTGTCTCTGTCTCTGTATCGTGCTGTCTGTCTCTGTCTCTGTATCGTGCTGTCTGTCTCTGTCTCTGTATCGTGCTGTCTGTCTCTGTCTCTGTCTCTGTATCATGCTGTCCGTCTCTGTCTCTGTATCGTGCTGTCTGTCTCTGTCTCTGTCTCTGTATCGTGCTGTCTGTCTCTGTCTCTGTCTCTGTCTCTTTATCGTGCTGTCTGTCTCTGTCTCTGTCCCTTTATCGTGCTGTCTGTCTCTGTCTCTGTATCGTGCTGTCAGTCTCTGTCTGTCTCTTTATCGTGCTGTCTGTCTCTGTCTCTGTATCGTGCTGTCTGTCTCTGTCTCTGTCTCTTTATCGTGCTGTCTGTCTCTGTCTCTGTATCGTGCTGTCTGTCTCTGTCTCTGTATCGTGCTGTCTGTCTCTGTCTCTGTCTCTGTATCGTGCTGTCTGTCTCTGTCTCTGTCTCTTTATCGTGCTGTCTGTCTCTGTCTCTGTCTCTTTATCGTGCTGTCTGTCTCTGTCTCTGTCTCTGTCTCTGTCTCTTTATCGTGCTGTCTGTCTCTGTATCGTGCTGTCTGTCTCTGTCTCTGTATCGTGCTGTCTGTCTCTGTCTCTGTCTCTTTATCGTGCTGCCTGTCTCTGTCTCTGTCTCTTTATCGTGCTGTCTGTCTCTGTCTCTGTCTCCGTCTCTGTATCGTGCTGTCTGTCTCTGTCTCTGTCTCTTTATCGTGCTGTCTGTCTCTGTCTCTTTATCGTGCTGTCTGTCTCCGTCTCTGTCTCTGTATCGTGCTGTCTGTCTCTGTCTCTGTCTCTGTATCGTGCTGTCTGTCTCTGTCTCTGTCTCTGTATCGTGCTGTCTGTCTCTGTCTCTGTATCGTGCTGTCTGTCTCTGTCTCTGTATCGTGCTGTCTGTCTCTGTCTCTGTATCGTGCTGTCTGTCTCTGTCTCTGTATCGTGCTGTCTTTCTCTGTCTCTGTATCGTGCTGTCTGTCTCTGTCTCTGTATCGTGCTGTCTGTCTCTGTCTCTGTATCGTGCTGTCTGTCTCTGTCTCTGTCTCTTTATCGTGCTGTCTGTCTCTGTCTCTGTCTCTGTATCGTGCTGTCTGTCTCTGTCTCTGTCTCTGTATCGTGCTGTCTGTCTCTGTCTCTTTATCGTGCTGTCTGTCTCTGTCTCTGTCTCTGTATCGTGCCGTCTGTCTCTGTCTCTGTATCGTGCTGTCTCTCTCTGTCTCTGTCTCTTTATCGTGCTGTCTGTCTCTGTCTCTGTCTCTTTATCGTGCTGTCTGTCTCTGCCTCTGTCTCTGTATCGTGCTGTCTGTCTCTGTCTCTGTATCGTGCTGTCTGTCTCTGTCTCTGTCTCTGTATCGTGCTGTCTGTCTCTGTCTCTGTATCGTGCTGTCTGTCTCTGTCTCTGTCTCTGTATCGTGCTGTCTGACTCTGTCTCTGTCTCTGTATCGTGCTGTCTGTCTCTGTCTCTGTCTCTGTATCGTGCTGTCTGTCTCTGTCTCTGTCTCTGTATCGTGCTGTCTGTCTCTGTCTCTGTCTCTGTATCGTGCTGTCTGTCTCTGTCTCTGTCTCTGTATCGTGCTGTCTGTCTCTGTCTCTGTCTCTGTATCGTGCTGTCTGTCTCTGTCTCTGTATCGTGCTGTCTGTCTCTGTCTCTGTCTCTGTATCGTGCTGTCTGTCTCTGTCTCTCTCTCTTTATCGTGCTGTCTGTCTCTGTCTCTGTCTCTGTCTCTGTATCGTGCTGTCTGTCTCTGTCTCTGTCTCTGTATCGTGCTGTCTGTCTCTGTCTCTGTCTCTGTATCGTGCTGTCTGTCTCTGTCCCTGTCTCTTTATCGTGCTGTCTGTCTCTGTCTCTGTATCGTGCTGTCTCTCTCTGTCTCTGTCTCTTTATCGTGCTGTCTGTCTCTGTCTCTGTCTCTTTATCGTGCTGTCTGTCTCTGTCCCTGTCTCTGTATCGTGCTGTCTGTCTCTGTATCGTGCTGTCTGTCTCTGTCTCTGTCTCTGTATCGTGCTGTCTGTCTCTGTCTCTGTATCGTGCTGTCTGTCTCTGTCTCTGTATCGTGCTGTCTGTATCTGTGTCTGTCTCTGTATCTTGCTGCCTGTCTCTGTCTCTGTCTCTGTATCGTGCTGTCTGTCTGTGTCTCTGTATCGTGCTGTCTGTCTCTGTCTCTGTCTCTGTATCGTGCTGTCTGTCTCTGTCTCTGTCTCTTTATCGTGCTGTCTGTCTCTGTCTCTGTCTCTTTATCGTGCTGTCTGTCTCTGTCTCTGTATCGTGCTGTCTGTCTCGGTCTCTGTCTCTGTATCGTGCTGTCTGTCTCTGTCTCTGTCTCTGTATCGTGCTGTCTGTCTCTGTCTCGGTTTCTGTATCGTGCTGTCTGTCTCTGTCTCTGTCTCTTTATCGTGCTGTCTGTCTCAGTCTCTGTCTCTGTATCGTGCTGTCTGTCTCTGTCTCTGTCTCTGTATCGTGCTGTCTGTCTCTGTCTCTGTATCGTGCTGTCTGTCTCTGTCTCTGTATCGTGTTGTAAGTCTCTGTCTCTGTCTCTTTATCGTGCTGTCTGTCTCTGTCTCTGTATCGTGCTGTCTGTCTCTGTCTCTGTCTCTGTATCGTGGTGTCTGTCTCTGTCTCTGTATCGTGCTGTCTGTCTCTGTCTCTGTCTCTGTATCGTGCTGTCTGTCTCTGTCTCTGTCTCTGTATCTGTATCGTGCTGTCTGTCTCTGTCTCTGTATAGTGCTGTCTGTCTCTGTCTCTGTCTCTGTATCGTGCTGTCTGTCTCTGTCTCTGTCTCTGTATCGCGCTGTCTGTCTCTGTCTCTGTCTCTTTATCGTGCTGTCTGTCTCTGTCTCTTTATCGTGCTGTCTGTCTCTGTCTCTGTCTCTTTATCGTGCTGTCTGTCTCTGTCTCTGTATCGTGCTGTCTGTCTCTGTCTCTGTCTCTTTATCGTGCTGTCTGTCTCTGTCTCTGTCTCTTTATCGTGCTGTCTGTCTCTGTCTCTGTCACTGTATCGTGCTGTCTGCCTCTGTCTCTGTATCGTGCTGTCTGTCTCTGTCTCTGTATCGTGCTGTCTGTCTCTGTCTCTGTCTCTGTATCGTGCTGTCTGTCTCTGTCTCTGTATCGTGCTGTCTGTCTCTGTCTCTTTATCGTGCTGTCTGTCTCTGTCTCTGTCTCCGTATCGTGCTGTCTGTCTCTGTGTCTGTCTCTTTATCGTGCTGTCTGTCTCTGTCTCTGTCTCTGTCTCTGTATCGTGCTGTCTGTCTCTGTCTCTGTATCGTGCTGTCTGTCTCTCTCTCTGTATCGTGCTGTCTATCTCTGTCTCTGTCTCTGTATCGTGCTGTCTGTCTCTGTCTCTGTCTCTGTCTCTTTATCGTGCAGTCTGTCTCTTACTCTGTCTCTGTATCGTACTGTCTGTCTCTGTCTCTGTCTCTGTATCGTGCTGTCTGTCTCTGTCTCTGTCTCTGTATCGTGCTGTCTGTCTCTGTCTCTGTCTCTGTATCGTGCTGTCTGTCTCTGTCTCTGTCTCTTTATCGTGCTGTCTGTCTCTGTCTCTGTATCGTGCTGTCTGTCTCTGTCTCTGTATCGTGCTGCCTGTCTCTGTCTCTGTCTCTGTATCGTGCTGTCTGTCTCTGTCTCTGTCTCTGTATCGTGCTGTCTGTCTCTGTCTCTGTCTCTTTATCGTGCTGTCTGTCTCTGTCTCTGTATCGTGCTCTCTGTCTCTGTCTCTGTCTCTGTATCGTGCTGTCTGTCTCTGTCTCTGTATCGTTCTGTTGGTCTCTGCCTCTGTCTCTTTATCGTGCTGTCTGCCTCTGTCTCTGTCTCTGTATCGTGCTGTCTGTCTCTGTCTCTGTCTCTTTATCGTGCTGTCTGTCTCTGTCTCTGACTCTTTATCGTGCTGTCTGTCTCTGTCTCTGTCTCTGTCTCTGTATCGTGCTGTCTGTCTCTGTCTCTGTCTCTTTATCGTGCTGTCTCTGTCTCTGTCTCTGTCTCTGTATCGTGCTTCTGTCTCTGTCTCTGTCTCTTTATCGTGCTGTCTGTCTCTGTCTCTGTCTCTGTCTCTGTATCATTCTGTCTGTCTCTGTCTCTGTCTCTGTATCGTGCTGACTGTCTCTGTCTCTGTCTCTGTATCGTGCTGTCTGTCTCTGTCTCTGTATCGTGCTGTCTGTCTCTGTCTCTGTCTCTGTATCGTGCTGTCTGTCTCTGTCTCTGTATCGTGCTGTCTGTCTCTGTCTCTGTATCGTGCTGTCTGTCTCTGTCTCTGTCTCTGTATCGTGCTGTCTGTCTCTGTCTCTGTCTCTGTATCGTGCTATCTGTCTCTGTCTCTGTATCGTGCTGTCTTTCTCTGTCTCTGTATCGTGCTGTCTGTCTCTTTCTCTGTATCGTGCTGTCTGTCTCTGTCTCTGTATCGTGCTGTCTGTCTCTGTCTCTGTCTCTGTATCGTGCTGTCTATCTCTGTCTCTGTCTCTGTATCGTGCTGTCTGTCTCTGTCTTTGTCTCTGTATCGTGCTGTCTGTCTCTGTCTCTGTCTCTTTATCGTGCTGTCTGTCTCTGTCTCTGTCTCTGTATCGTGCTGTCTGTCTCTGTCTCTGTATCGTGCTGTCTCTCTCTGTCTCTGTCTCTTTATCGTGCTGTCTGTCTCTGTCTCTGTCTCTTTATCGTGCTGTCTGTCTCTGTCTCTGTCTCTGTATCGTGCTGTCTGTCTCTGTCTCTGTATCGTGCTGTCTGTCTCTGTCTCTGTCTCTGTATCGTGCTGTCTGCCTCTGTCTCTGTATCGTGCTGTCTGTCTCTGTCTCTGTATCGTGCTGTCTGTCTCTGTCTCTCTCTCTTTATCGTGCTGTCTGTCTCTGTCTCTGTCTCTGTCTCTGTATCGTGCTGTCTGTCTCTGTCTCTGTCTCTGTATCGTGCTGCCTGTCTCTGTCTCTGTCTCTGTATCGTGCTGTCTATCTCTGTCTCTGTCTCTGTATCGTGCTGTCTGTCTCTGTCTCTGTCTCTGTCTCTGTATCGTGCTGTCTGTCTCTGTCTCTGTCTCTTTATCGTGCTGTCTGTCTCTGTCTCTGTATCGTGCTGTCTGTCTCTGTCTCTGTCTCTTTATCGTGCTGTCTGTCTCTGTCTCTGTCTCTGTCTCTGTATCGTGCTGTCTGTCTCTGTCTCTGTCTCTGTATCGTGCTGTCTGTCTCTGTCTCTGTATCGTGATGTCTGTCTCTGTCTCTGTATCCTGCTGTCTGTCTCTGTGTCTGTCTCTGTATCTTGCTGTCTGTCTCTGTCTCTGTCTCTGTATCGTGATGTCTGTCTCTGTCTCTGTATCGTGCTGTCTGTCTCTGTCTCTGTCTCTGTATCGTGCTGTCTGTCTCTGTCTCTGTCTCTTTATCGTGCTGTCTGTCTCTGTCTCTGTCTCTGTCTCTTTATCGTGCTGTCTGTCTCTGTCTCTGTATCGTGCTGTCTGTCTCTGTCTCTGTCTCTGTATCGTGCTGTCTGTCTCGGTCTCTGTCTCTGTATCGTGCTGTCTGTCTCTGTCTCTGTATCGTGCTCTCTGTCTCTGTCTCTGTCTCTGTATCGTGCTGTCTGTCTCTGTCTCTGTTTCTGTATCGTGCTGTCTGTCTCTGTCTCTTTATCGTGCTGTCTGTCTCAGTCTCTGTCTCTGTATCGTGCTGTCTGTCTCTGTCTCTGTTTCTGTATCATGCTGTCTGTCTCTGTCTCTGTCTCTGTATCGTGCTGTCTGTCTCTGTCTCTGTCTCTGTATCGTGCTGTCTGTCTCTGTCTCTGTATCGTGCTGTCTGTCGCTGTCTCTGTATCGTGCTGTCTGTCTCTGTCTCTGTACCGTGCTGTCTGTCTCTGTCTCTGTATCGTGCTGTCTGTCTCTGTCTATGTCTCTTTATCGTGCTGTCTGTCTCTGTCTCTGTCTCTGTATCGTGCTGTCTGTCTCTGTCTCTGTATCGTGTTGTCTGTCTCTGTCTCTGTCTCTTTATCGTGCTGTCTGTCTCTGTCTCTGTATCGTGCTGTCTGTCTCTGTCTCTGTCTCTTTATCGTGCTGTCTGTCTCTGTCTCTGTCTCTGTATCGTGCTGTCTGTCTTTGTCTCTGTCTCTGTATCGTGCTGTCTGTCTCTGTCTCTTTATCGTGTTGTCTGTCTCTGTCTCTGTCTCTTTATCGTGCTGTCTGTCTCTGTCTCTGTATCGTGCTGTCTGTCTCTGTCTCTGTCTCTTTATCGTGCTGTCTGTCTCTGTCTCTGTCTCTGTATCGTGCTGTCTGTCTCTGTCTCTGTCTCTGTATCGTGCTGTCTGTCTCTGTCTCTGTCTCTGTATCGTGCTGTCTGTCTCTGTCTCTGTATCGTGCTGTCTGTCTCTGTCTCTGTCTCTGTATCGTGCTGTCTGTCTCTGTCTCTGTCTCTGTATCTGTATCGTGCTGTCTGTCTCTGTCTCTGTATCGTGCTGTCTGTCTCTGTCTCTGTCTCTGTATCGTGCTGTCTGTCTCTGTCTCTGTCTCTGTATCGTGCTGTCTGTCTCTGTCTCTGTCTCTTTATCGTGCTGTCTGTCTCTGTCTCTTTATCGTGCTGTCTGTCTCTGTCTCTGTCTCTTTATCGTGCTGTCTGTCTCTCTCTGTCTCTGTATCGTGCTGTCTGTCTCTGTCTCTGTCTCTGTATCGTGCTGTCTGTCTCTGTCTCTGTCTCTTTATCGTGCTCTCTGTCTCTGTCTCTGTCTCTTTATCGTGCTGTCTGTCTCTGTCTCTGTCACTGTATCGTGCTGTCTGTCTCTGTCTCTGTCTCTGTATCGTGCTGTCTGTCTCTGTCTCTGTCTCTGTATCGTGCTGTCTGTCTCTGTCTCTGTCTCTGTATCGTGCTGTCTGTCTCTGTCTCTGTATCGTTCTGTCTGTCTCTGCCTCTGTCTCTTTATCGTGCTGTCTGCCTCTGTCTCTGTCTCTGTATCGTGCTGTCTGTCTCTGTCTCTGTCTCTTTATCGTGCTGTCTGTCTCTGTCTCTGTCTCTTTATCGTGCTGTCTGTCTCTGTCTCTGTCTCTGTCTCTGTATCGTGCTGTCTGTCTCTGTCTCTGTCTCTTTATCGTGCTGTCTCTGTCTCTGTCTCTGTCTCTGTATCGTGCTTCTGTCTCTGTCTCTGTCTCTTTATCGTGCTGTCTGTCTCTGTCTCTGTCTCTGTCTCTGTATCGTTCTGTCTGTCTCTGTCTCTGTCTCTGTATCGTGCTGACTGTCTCAGTCTCTGTATCGTGCTGTCTGTCTCTGTCTCTGTATCGTGCTGTCTGTCTCTGTCTCTGTCTCTGTATCGTGCTGTCTGTCTCTGTCTCTGTCTCTGTATCGTGCTGTCTGTCTCTGTCTCTGTATCGTGCTGTCTGTCTCTGTCTCTGTCCCTGTATCGTGCTGTCTGTCTCTGTCTCTGTCTCTGTATCGTGCTGTCTGTCTCTGTCTCTGTATCGTGCTGTCTTTCTCTGTCTCTGTATCGTGCTGTCTGTCTCTGTCTCTGTATCGTGCTGTCTGTCTCTGTCTCTGTATCGTGCTGTCTGTCTCTGTCTCTGTCTCTGTATCGTGCTGTCTATCTCTGTCTCTGTCTCTGTATCGTGCTGTCTGTCTCTGTCTTTGTCTCTGTATCGTGCTGTCTGTCTCTGTCTCTGTCTCTTTATCGTGCTGTCTGTCTCTGTCTCTGTCTCTGTATCGTGCTGTCTGTCTCTGTCTCTGTATCGTGCTGTCTCTCTCTGTCTCTGTCTCTTTATCGTGCTGTCTGTCTCTGTCTCTGTCTCTTTATCGTGCTGTCTGTCTCTGTCTCTGTCTCTGTATCGTGCTGTCTGTCTCTGTCTCTGTATCGTGCTGTCTGTCTCTGTCTCTGTATCGTGCTGTCTGTCTCTGTCTCTGTATCGTGCTGTCTGTCTCTGTCTCTGTCTCTTTATCGTGCTGTCTGTCTCTGTCTCTGTCTCTGTCTCTTAATCGTGCTGTCTGTCTCTGTCTCTGTATCGTGCTGCCTGTCTCTGTCTCTGTCTCTGTCTCTGTATCGTGCTGTCTGTCTCTGTCTCTGTATCGTGCTGTCTGTCTCTGTCTCTGTATCGTGCTGTCTGTCTCTGTGTCTGTCTCTGTATCTTGCTGTCTGTCTCTGTGTCTGTCTCTGTATCTTGCTGTCTGTCTCTGTCTCTGTCTCTGTATCGTGCTGTCTGTCTCTGTCTCTGTATCGTGCTGTCTGTCTCTGTCTCTGTCTCTGTATCGTGCTGTCTGTCTCTGTCTCTGTCTCTTTATCGTGCTGTCTGTCTCTGTCTCTGTCTCTTTATCGTGCTGTCTGTCTCTGTCTCTGTATCGTGCTGTCTGTCTCTGTCTCTGTCTCTGTCTCTGTATCGTGCTGTCTGTCTCTGTCTCTGTATCGTGCTCTCTGTCTCTGTCTCTGTCTCTGTATCGTGCTGTCTGTCTCTGTCTCTGTTTCTGTATCGTGCTGTCTGTCTCTGTCTCTTTATCGTGCTGTCTGTCTCTGTCTCTGTCTCTGTATCGTGCTGTCTGTCTCTGTCTCTGTTTCTGTATCGTGCTGTCTGTCTCTGTCTCTGTCTCTGTATCGTGCTGTCTGTCTCTGTCTCTGTCTCTGTATCGTGCTGTCTGTCTCTGTCTCTGTATCGTGCTGTCTGTCTCTGTCTCTGTATCGTGCTGTCTGTCTCTGTCTGTGTACCGTGCTGTCTGTCTCTGTCTCTGTATCGTGCTGTCTGTCTCTGTCTATGTCTCTTTATCGTGCTGTCTGTCTCTGTCTCTGTCTCTGTATCGTGCTGTCTGTCTCTGTCTCTGTATCGTGTTGTCTGTCTCTGTCTCTGTCTCTGTATCGTGCTGTCTGTCTCTGTCTCTGTCTCTGTATCGTGCTGTCTGTCTCTGTCTCTGTCTCTTTATCGTGCTGTCTGTCTCTGTCTCTGTCTCTGTATCGTGCTGTCTGTCTCTGTGTCTGTCTCTTTATCGTGCTGTCTGTCTCTGTCTCTGTCTCTGTATCGTGCTGTCTGTCTCTGTCTCTGTCTCTGTATCGTGCTGTCTGTCTCTGTGTCTGTCTCTTTATCGTGCTGTCTGTCTCTGTCTCCGTCTCTGTATCGTGCTGTCTGTCTCTGTCTCTGTATCGTGCTGTCTGTCTCTGTCTCTCTCTCTGTATCGTGCTGTCTGTCTCTGTCTCTATCTCTGTATCGTGCTGTCTGTCTCTGTCTCTGTATCGTGCTGTCTGTCTCTGTCTCTGTATCGTGCTGTCTGTCTCTGTGTCTGTCTCTGTATCGTGCTGTCTGTCTCTGTCTCTGTCTCTGTATCGTGCTGTCTGTCTCTGTCTCAGTATCGTGCTGTCTGTCTCTGTCTCTGTCTCTGTATCGTGCTGTCTGTCTCTGTCTCTGTCTCTTTATCGTGCTGTCTGTCTCTGTCTCTGTCTCTTTATCGTGCTGTCTGTCTCTGTCTCTGTATCGTGCTGTCTGTCTCTGTCTCTGTCTCTGTATCGTGCTGTCTGTCTCTGTCTCTGTCTCTGTATCGTGCTGTCTGTCTCTGTCTCTGTATCGTGCTCTCTGTCTCTGTCTCTGTCTCTGTATCGTGCTGTCTGTCTCTGTCTCTGTTTCTGTATCGTGCTGTCTGTCTCTGTCTCTTTATCGTGCTGTCTGTCTCAGTCTCTGTCTCTGTATCGTGCTGTCTGTCTCTGTCTCTGTTTCTGTATCGTGCTGTCTGTCTCTGTCTCTGTCTCTGTACCGTGCTGTCTGTCTCTGTCTCTGTCTCTGTATCGTGCTGTCTGTCTCTGTCTCTGTATCGTGCTGTCTGTCTCTGTCTCTGTATCGTGCTGTCTGTCTCTGTCTCTGTACCGTGCTGTCTGTCTCTGTCTCTGTATCGTGCTGTCTGTCTCTGTCTATGTCTCTTTATCGTGCTGTCTGTCTCTGTCTCTGTCTCTGTATCGTGCTGTCTGTCTCTGTCTCTGTATCGTGTTGTCTGTCTCTGTCTCTGTCTCTTTATCGTGCTGTCTGTCTCTGTCTCTGTATCGTGCTGTCTGTCTCTGTCTCTGTCTCTGTATCGTGGTGTCTGTCTCTGTCTCTGTATCGTGCTGTCTGTCTCTGTCTCTGTCTCTGTATCGTGCTGTCTGTCTCTGTCTCTGTCTCTGTATCTGTATCGTGCTGTCTGTCTCTGTCTCTGTATCGTGCTGTCTGTCTCTGTCTCTGTATCGTGCTGTCTGTCTCTGTCTCTGTCTCTGTATCGTGCTGTCTGTCTCTGTCTCTGTCTCTTTATCGTGCTGTCTGTCTCTGTCTCTGTCTCTGTATCGTCCTGTCTGTCTCTGTCTCTGTCTCTTTATCGTGCTGTCTGTCTCTGTCTCTGTGTCTTTATCGTGCTGTCTGTCTCTCTCTGTCTCTGTATCGTGCTGTCTGTCTCTGTCTCTGTCTCTGTATCGTGCTGTCTGTCTCTGTCTCTGTCTCTTTATCGTGCTCTCTGTCTCTGTCTCTGTCTCTTTATCATGCTGTCTGTCTCTGTCTCTGTCACTGTATCGTGCTGTCTGTCTCTGTCTCTGTCTCTGTATCGTGCTGTCTGTCTCTGTCTCTGTCTCTGTATCGTGCTGTCTGTCTCTGTCTCTGTCTCTGTCTCTTTATCGTGCTGTCTGTCTCTGTCTCTGTCTCTGTATCGTGCTGTCTGTCTCTGTCTCTGTCTCTGTATCGTGCTGTCTGTCTCTGTCTCTGTCTCTGTCTCTTTATCGTGCTGTCTGTCTCTGTCTCTGTCTCTGTCTCTTTATCATGCTGTCTGTCTCTGTCTCTGTCACTGTATCGTGCTGTCTGTCTCTGTCTCTGTCTCTGTATCGTGCTGTCTGTCTCTGTCTCTGTCTCTGTATCGTGCTGTCTGTCTCTGTCTCTGTCTCTGTCTCTTTATCGTGCTGTCTGTCTCTGTCTCTGTCTCTGTATCGTGCTGTCTGTCTCTGTCTCTGTATCGTGCTGTCTGTCTCTGTCTCTGTCTCTGTATCGTGCTGTCTGTCTCTGTCTCTGTCTCTGTATCGTGCTGTCTGTCTCTCTCTGTCTCTGTATCGTGCTGTCTGTCTCTGTCTCTGTCTCTGTATCGTGCTGTCTGTCTCTGTCTCTGTCTCTTTATCGTGCTCTCTGTCTCTGTCTCTGTCTCTTTATCATGCTGTCTGTCTCTGTCTCTGTCACTGTATCGTGCTGTCTGTCTCTGTCTCTGTCTCTGTATCGTGCTGTCTGTCTCTGTCTCTGTCTCTGTATCGTGCTGTCTGTCTCTGTCTCTGTCTCTGTCTCTTTATCGTGCTGTCTGTCTCTGTCTCTGTCTCTGTATCGTGCTGTCTGTCTCTGTCTCTGTCTCTGTATCGTGCTGTCTGTCTCTGTGCCTGTCTCTTTATCGTGCTGTCTGTCTCTGTCTCTGTCTCTGTATCGTGCTGTCTGTCTCTGTCTCTGTATCGTGCTGTCTGTCTCTGTCTCTCTCTCTGTATCGTGCTGTCTGTCTCTGTCTCTGTCTCTGTATCGTGCTGTCTGTCTCTTTATCGTGCTGTCTGTCTCTTACTCTGTCTCTGTATCGTGCTGTCTGTCTCTGTCTCTGTCTCTGTATCGTGCTGTCTGTCTCTGTCTCTGTCTCTGTATCGTGCTGTCTGTCTCTGTCTCTGTCTCTGTATCGTGCTGTCTGTCTCTGTTTCTGTCTCTGTATCGTGCTGTCTGTCTCTCTCTCTGTCTCTTTATCGTGCTGTCTGTCTCTGTCTCTGTATCGTGCTGTCTGTCTCTGTCTCTGTCTCTGTATCGTGCTGTCTATCTCTGTCTCTGTATCGTGCTGTCTGTCTCTGTCTCTGTCTCTTTATCGTGCTGTCTGTCTCTGTCTCTGTCTCTGTATCGTGCTCTCTGTCTCTGTCTCTGTCTCTGTATCGTGCTGTCTGTCTCTGTCTCTGTCTCTGTATCGTTCTGTCTGTCTCTGCCTCTGTCTCTTTATCTTGCTGTCTGTCTCTGTCTCTGTATCGTTCTGTCTGTCTCTGCCTCTGTCTCTTTATCTTGCTGTCTGTCTCTGTCTCTGTATCGTGCTGTCTGTCTCTGTCTCTGTATCGTGCTGTCTGTCTCTGTCTCTGTCTCTTTATTGTGCTGTCTGTCTCTGTCTCTGTCTCTTTATCGTGCTGTCTGTCTCTGTCTCTGTATCGTGCTGTATGTCTCTGTCTCTGTCTCTTTATCGTGCTGTCTGTCTCTGTCTCTGTCTCTGTATCGTGCTGTCTGTCTCTGCCTCTGTCTCTGTATCGTGCTGACTGTCTCTGTCTCTGACTCTGTATCGTGCTGTCTGTCTCTGTCTCTGTATCGTGCTGTCTGTCTCTGTCTCTGTCTCTGTATCGTGCTGTCTGTCTCTGTCTCTGTATCGTGCTGTCTGTCTCTGTCTCTTTATCGTGCTCTCTGTCTCTGTCTCTGTCTCTTTATCGTGCTGTCTGTCTCTGTCTCTGTCTCTGTATCGTGCTGTCTGTCTCTGTCTCTGTCTCTTTATCGTGCTGTCTGTCTCTGTATCGTGCTGTCTGTCTCTGTCTCTGTCTCTGTATCGTGCTGTCTGTCTCTGTCTCTGTCTCTTTATCGTGCTGTCTCTGTCTCTGTCTCTGTATCGTGCTGTCTGTCTCTGTCTCTGTCTCTTTATCGTGCTGTCTGTCTCTGTCTCTGTCTCTGTCTCTGTATCGTGCTGTCTCTGTCTCTGTCTCTTTATCGTGCTGTCTGTCTCTGTCTCTGTCTCTGTATCGTGCTGTCTGTCTCTGTCTCTGTCTCTTTATCGTGCTGTCTGTCTCTGTCTCTGTCTCTGTATCGTGCTGACTGTCTCTGTCTCTGTCTCTGTATCGTGCTGTCTGTCTCTGTCTCTGTATCGTGCTGTCTGTCTCTGTCTCTGTCTCTGTATCGTGCTGTCTGTCTCTGTCTCTGTCTCTGTATCGTGCTGTCTGTCTCTGTCTCTGTCTCTTTATCGTGCTGTCTGTCTCTGTCTCTTTAACGTGCTGTCTTTCTCTGTCTCTGTCTCTGTATCGTGCTGTCTGTCTCTGTCTCTGTCTCTGTCTCTGTATCATGCTGTCTGTCTCTGTCTCTGTCTCTTTATCGTGCTGTCTGTCTCTGTCTCTGTCTCTGTATCGTGCTGTCTGTCTCTGTCTCTGTCTCTGTATCGTGCGGTCTGTCTCTGTCTCTGTCTCTGTATCGTGCTGTCTGTCTTTGTCTCTGTATCGTGCTGACTGTCTCTGTCTCTGTCTCTGTATCGTGCTGTCTGTCTCTGTCTCTGTATCGTGCTGTCTGTCTCTGTCTCTGTCTCTGTATCGTGCTGTCTGTCTCTGTCTCTGTCTCTGTATCGTGCTGTCTGTCTCTGTCTCTGTCTCTTTATCGTGCTGTCTGTCTCTGTCTCTGTCTCTGTCTCTGTATCGTGCTGTCTGTCTCTGTCTCTGTATCGTGCTGTCTGTCTCTGTCTCTGTCTCTGTATCGTGCTGTCTGTCTCTGTCTCTGTCTCTGTATCGTGCTGTATGTTTCTGTCTCTGTCACTGTATCGTGCTGTCTGTCTTGTCTCTGTCTCTGTATCGTGCTGTCTGTCTCTGTCTCTGTCTCTGTATCGTGCTGTCTGTCTCTGTCTCTGTCTCTGTATCGTTCTGTCTGTCTCTGTCTCTGTCTCTGTATCGTGCTGTCTGTCTCTGTCTCTGTATCATGCTGTCTGTCTCTGTCTCTGTATCATGCTGTCTGTCTCTGTCTCTGTCTCTGTATCGTGCTGTCTGTCTCTGTCTCTGTATCGTGCTGTCTGTCTCTGTCTCTGTATCTGTATCGTGCTGTCTGTCTCTGTCTCTGTCTCTTTATCGTGCTGTCTGTCTCTGTCTCTGTCTCTGTATCGTGCTGTCTGTCTCTGTCTCTGTCTCTGTATCGTGCTGTCTGTCTCTGCCTCTGTCTCTTTATCGTGCTGTCTGTCTCTGTCTCTGTATCGTGCTGTCTGTCTCTGTCTCTGTCTCTTTATCGTGCTGTCTGTCTCTGTCTCTGTCTCTGTATCGTGCTGTCTGTCTCTGTCTTTGTCTCTGTATCGTGCTGTCTGTCTCTGTCTCTGTCTATGTATCGTGCTGTCTGCCTCTATCTCTGTCTCTGTATCGTGCTGTCTGTCTCTGTCTCTGTCTCTGTCTCTGTATCGTGCTGTCTGTCTCTGTCTCTGTCTCTTTATCGTGCTCTCTGTCTCTGTCTCTGTCTCTTTATCGTGCTGTCTGTCTCTGTCTCTGTCACTGTATCGTGCTGTCTGTCTCTGTCTCTGTCTCTGTATCGTGCTGTCTGTCTCTGTCTCTGTCTCTGTATCGTGCTGTCTGTCTCTGTCTCTGTCTCTGTATCGTGCTGTCTGTCTCTGTCTCTGTATCGTTCTGTCTGTCTCTGCCTCTGTCTCTTTATCGTGCTGTCTGCCTCTGTCTCTGTCTCTGTATCGTGCTGTCTGTCTCTGTCTCTGTCTCTTTATCGTGCTGTCTGTCTCTGTCTCTGTCTCTTTATCGTGCTGTCTGTCTCTGTCTCTGTCTCTGTATCGTGCTGTCTGTCTCTGTCTCTGTCTCTTTATCGTGCTGTCTCTGTCTCTGTCTCTGTCTCTGTATCGTGCTTCTGTCTCTGTCTCTGTCTCTTTATCGTGCTGTCTGTCTCTGTCTCTGTCTCTGTATCGTTCTGTCTGTCTCTGTCTCTGTCTCTGTATCGTGCTGACTGTCTCTGTCTCTGTCTCTGTATCGTGCTGTCTGTCTCTGTCTCTGTATCGTGATGTCTGTCTCTGTCTCTGTCTCTGTATCGTGCTGTCTGTCTCTGTCTCTGTCTCTGTATCGTGCTGTCTGTCTCTGTCTCTGTATCGTGCTGTCTGTCTCTGTCTCTGTATCGTGCTGTCTGTCTCTGTCTCTGTCTCTGTATCGTGCTGTCTGTCTCTGTCTCTGTCTCTGTATCGTGCTGTCTGTCTCTGTCTTTGTATCGTGCTGTCTTTCTCTGTCTCTGTATCGTGCTGTCTGTCTCTGTCTCTGTATCGTGCTGTCTGTCTCTGTCTCTGTCTCTGTATCGTGCTGTCTATCTCTGTCTCTGTCTCTGTATCGTGCTGTCTGTCTCTGTCTCTGTATCGTGCTGTCTGTCTCTGTCTCTGTCTCTTTATCGTGCTGTCTGTCTCTGTCTCTGTCTCTGTATCGTGCTGTCTGTCTCTGTCTCTGTATCGTGCTGTCTCTCTCTGTCTCTGTCTCTTTATCGTGCTGTCTGTCTCTGTCTCTGTCTCTTTATCGTGCTGTCTGTCTCTGTCTCTGTCTCTGTATCGTGCTGTCTGTCTCTGTCTCTGTATCGTGCTGTCTGTCTCTGTCTCTGTCTCTGTATCGTGCTGTCTGTCTCTGTCTCTGTATCGTGCTGTCTGTCTCTGTCTCTCTCTCGTTATCGTGCTGTCTGTCTCTGTCTCTGTCTCTGTCTCTGTATCGTGCTGTCTGTCTCTGTCTCTGTCTCTGTATCGTGCTGCCTGTCTCTGTCTCTGTCTCTGTATCGTGCTGTCTGTCTCTGTCTCTGTATCGTGCTGTCTGTCTCTGTCTCTGTCTCTGTATCGTGCTGTCTGTCTCTGTCTCTGTCTCTGTATCGTGCTGTATGTTTCTGTCTCTGTCTCTGTATCGTGCTGTCTGTCTTGTCTCTGTCTCTGTATCGTGCTGTCTGTCTCTGTCTCTGTCTCTGTATCGTGCTGTCTGTCTCTGTCTCTGTATCGTGCTGTCTGTCTCTGTCTCTGTCTCTGTATCGTGCTGTCTGTCTCTGTCTCTGTCTCTGTATCGTGCTGTCTGTCTCTGTCTCTGTATCATGCTGTCTGTCTCTGTCTCTGTATCATGCTGTCTGTCTCTGTCTCTGTCTCTGTATCGTGCTGTCTGTCTCTGTCTCTGTATCGTGCTGTCTGTCTCTGTCTCTGTATCTGTATCGTGCTGTCTGTCTCTGTCTCTGTCTCTTTATCGTGCTGTCTGTCTCTGTATCGTGCTGTCTGTCTCTGCCTCTGTCTCTTTATCGTGCTGTCTGTCTCTGTCTCTGTATCGTGCTGTCTGTCTCTGTCTCTGTCTCTTTATCGTGCTGTCTGTCTCTGTCTCTGTCTCTGTATCGTGCTGTCTGTCTCTGTCTCTGTCTCTGTATCGTGCTGTCTGTCTCTGTCTCTGTCTCTGTATCGTGCTGTCTGTCTCTGTCTCTGTATCGTGCTGTCTGTCTCTGTCTCTGTCTCTTTATCGTGCTCTCTGTCTCTGTCTCTGTCTCTTTATCGTGCTGTCTGTCTCTGTCTCTGTCTCTGTATCGTGCTGTCTGTCTCTGTCTCTGTCTCTTTATCGTGCTGTCTGTCTCTGTCTCTGTCTCTGTATCATGCTGTCTGTCTCTGTCTCTGTCTCTTTATCGTGCTGTCTGTCTCTGTCTCTGTCTCTGTATCGTTCTGTCTGTCTCTGTCTCTGTCTCTGTATCGTGCTGACTGTCTCTGTCTCTGTCTCTGTATCGTGCTGTCTGTCTCTGTCTCTGTATCGTGATGTCTGTCTCTGTCTCTGTCTCTGTATCGTGCTGTCTGTCTCTGTCTCTGTCTCTGTATCGTGCTGTCTGTCTCTGTCTCTGTATCATGCTGTCTGTCTCTGTCTCTGTATCATGCTGTCTGTCTCTGTCTCTGTCTCTGTATCGTGCTGTCTGTCTCTGTCTCTGTATCGTGCTGTCTGTCTCTGTCTCTGTATCTGTATCGTGCTGTCTGTCTCTGTCTCTGTCTCTTTATCGTGCTGTCTGTCTCTGTATCGTGCTGTCTGTCTCTGCCTCTGTCTCTTTATCGTGCTGTCTGTCTCTGTCTCTGTATCGTGCTGTCTGTCTCTGTCTCTGTCTCTTTATCGTGCTGTCTGTCTCTGTCTCTGTCTCTGTATCGTGCTGTCTGTCTCTGTCTCTGTCTCTGTATCGTGCTGTCTGTCTCTGTCTCTGTCTCTGTATCGTGCTGTCTGTCTCTGTCTCTGTATCGTGCTGTCTGTCTCTGTCTCTGTCTCTTTATCGTGCTCTCTGTCTCTGTCTCTGTCTCTTTATCGTGCTGTCTGTCTCTGTCTCTGTCTCTGTATCGTGCTGTCTGTCTCTGTCTCTGTCTCTTTATCGTGCTGTCTGTCTCTGTCTCTGTCTCTGTATCGTGCTGTCTGTCTCTGTCTCTGTCTCTTTATCGTGCTGTCTGTCTCTGTCTCTGTCTCTGTATCGTTCTGTCTGTCTCTGTCTCTGTCTCTGTATCGTGCTGACTGTCTCTGTCTCTGTCTCTGTATCGTGCTGTCTGTCTCTGTCTCTGTATCGTGATGTCTGTCTCTGTCTCTGTCTCTGTATCGTGCTGTCTGTCTCTGTCTCTGTATCGTGCTGTCTGTCTCTGTCTCTGTATCGTGCTGTCTGTCTCTGTCTCTGTATCGTGCTGTCTGTCTCTGTCTCTGTCTCTGTATCGTGCTGTCTGTCTCTGTCTCTGTCTCTGTATCGTGCTGTCTGTCTCTGTCTTTGTATCGTGCTGTCTTTCTCTGTCTCTGTATCGTGCTGTCTGTCTCTGTCTCTGTATCGTGCTGTCTGTCTCTGTCTCTGTATCGTGCTGTCTGTCTCTGTCTCTGTATCGTGCTGTCTATCTCTGTCTCTGTCTCTGTATCGTGCTGTCTGTCTCTGTCTTTGTCTCTGTATCGTGCTGTCTGTCTCTGTCTCTGTCTCTTTATCGTGCTGTCTGTCTCTGTCTCTGTCTCTGTATCGTGCTGTCTGTCTCTGTCTCTGTATCGTGCTGTCTCTCTCTGTCTCTGTCTCTTTATCGTGCTGTCTGTCTCTGTCTCTGTCTCTTTATCGTGCTGTCTGTCTCTGTCTCTGTCTCTGTATCGTGCTGTCTGTCTCTGTCTCTGTATCGTGCTGTCTGTCTCTGTCTCTGTCTCTGTATCGTGCTGTCTGTCTCTGTCTCTGTATCGTGCTGTCTGTCTCTGTCTCTCTCTCTTTATCGTGCTGTCTGTCTCTGTCTCTGTCTCTGTCTCTGTATCGTGCTGTCTGTCTCTGTCTCTGTCTCTGTATCGTGCTGCCTGTCTCTGTCTCTGTCTCTGTATCGTGCTGTCTGTCTCTGTCTCTGTATCGTGCTGTCTGTCTCTGTCTCTGTCTCTGTATCGTGCTGTCTGTCTCTGTCTCTGTCTCTGTATCGTGCTGTATGTTTCTGTCTCTGTCTCTGTATCGTGCTGTCTGTCTTGTCTCTGTCTCTGTATCGTGCTGTCTGTCTCTGTCTCTGTCTCTGTATCGTGCTGTCTGTCTCTGTCTCTGTATCTGTATCGTGCTGTCTGTCTCTGTCTCTGTCTCTTTATCGTGCTGTCTGTCTCTGTATCGTGCTGTCTGTCTCTGCCTCTGTCTCTTTATCGTGCTGTCTGTCTCTGTCTCTGTATCGTGTTGTCTGTCTCTGTCTCTGTCTCTTTATCGTGCTGTCTGTCTCTGTCTCTGTCTCTGTATCGTGCTGTCTGTCTCTGTCTCTGTCTCTGTATCGTGCTGTCTGTCTCTGTCTCTGTCTCTGTATCGTGCTGTCTGTCTCTGTCTCTGTATCGTGCTGTCTGTCTCTGTCTCTGTCTCTTTATCGTGCTCTCTGTCTCTGTCTCTGTCTCTTTATCGTGCTGTCTGTCTCTGTCTCTGTCTCTGTATCGTGCTGTCTGTCTCTGTCTCTGTCTCTTTATCGTGCTGTCTGTCTCTGTCTCTGCCTCTGTATCGTGCTGTCTGTCTCTGTCTCTGTCTCTTTATCGTGCTGTCTGTCTCTGTCTCTGTCTCTGTATCGTTCTGTCTGTCTCTGTCTCTGTATCGTGCTGACTGTCTCTGTCTCTGTCTCTGTATCGTGCTGTCTGGCTCTGTCTCTGTATCGTGATGTCTGTCTCTGTCTCTGTCTCTGTATCGTGCTGTCTGTCTCTGTCTCTGTCTCTGTATCGTGCTGTCTGTCTCTGTCTCTGTATCGTGCTGTCTGTCTCTGTCTCTGTATCGTGCTGTCTGTCTCTGTCTCTGTCTCTGTATCGTGCTGTCTGTCTCTGTCTCTGTCTCTGTATCGTGCTGTCTGTCTCTGTCTTTGTATCGTGCTGTCTTTCTCTGTCTCTGTATCGTGCTGTCTGTCTCTGTCTCTGTATCGTGCTGTCTGTCTCTGTCTCTGTATCGTGCTGTCTGTCTCTGTCTCTGTCTCTGTATCGTGCTGTCTATCTCTGTCTCTGTCTCTGTATCGTGCTGTCTGTCTCTGTCTTTGTCTCTGTATCGTGCTGTCTGTCTCTGTCTCTGTCTCTTTATCGTGCTGTCTGTCTCTGTCTCTGTCTCTGTATCGTGCTGTCTGTCTCTGTCTCTGTATCGTGCTGTCTCTCTCTGTCTCTGTCTCTTTATCGTGCTGTCTGTCTCTGTCTCTTTATCGTGCTGTCTGTCTCTGTCTCTGTCTCTGTATCGTGCTGTCTGTCTCTGTCTCTGTATCGTGCTGTCTGTCTCTGTCTCTGTCTCTGTATCGTGCTGTCTGTCTCTGTCTCTGTATCGTGCTGTCTGTCTCTGTCTCTCTCTCTTTATCGTGCTGTCTGTCTCTGTCTCTGTCTCTGTCTCTGTATCGTGCTGTCTGTCTCTGTCTCTGTCTCTGTATCGTGCTGCCTGTCTCTGTCTCTGTATCGTGCTGTCTGTCTCTGTCTCTGTATCGTGCTGTCTGTCTCTGTCTCTGTCTCTGTATCGTGCTGTCTGTCTCTGTCTCTGTCTCTGTATCGTGCTGTATGTTTCTGTCTCTGTCTCTGTATCGTGCTGTCTGTCTTGTCTCTGTCTCTGTATCGTGCTGTCTGTCTCTGTCTCTGTCTCTGTATCGTGCTGTCTGTCTCTGTCTCTGTATCGTGCTGTCTGTCTCTGTCTCTGTCTCTGTATCGTGCTGTCTGTCTCTGTCTCTGTCTCTGTATCGTGCTGTCTGTCTCTGTCTCTGTATCATGCTGTCTGTCTCTGTCTCTGTATCATGCTGTCTGTCTCTGTCTCTGTCTCTGTATCGTGCTGTCTGTCTCTGTCTCTGTATCGTGCTGTCTGTCTCTGTCTCTGTATCTGTATCGTGCTGTCTGTCTCTGTCTCTGTCTCTTTATCGTGCTGTCTGTCTCTGTATCGTGCTGTCTGTCTCTGCCTCTGTCTCTTTATCGTGCTGTCTGTCTCTGTCTCTGTATCGTGCTGTCTGTCTCTGTCTCTGTCTCTTTATCGTGCTGTCTGTCTCTGTCTCTGTCTCTGTATCGTGCTGTCTGTCTCTGTCTCTGTCTCTGTATCGTGCTGTCTGTCTCTGTCTCTGTCTCTGTATCGTGCTGTCTGTCTCTGTCTCTGTATCGTGCTGTCTGTCTCTGTCTCTGTCTCTTTATCGTGCTCTCTGTCTCTGTCTCTGTCTCTTTATCGTGCTGTCTGTCTCTGTCTCTGTCTCTGTATCGTGCTGTCTGTCTCTGTCTCTGTCTCTTTATCGTGCTGTCTGTCTCTGTCTCTGTCTCTGTATCGTGCTGTCTGTCTCTGTCTCTGTCTCTGTATCGTGCTGTCTGTCTCTGTCTCTGTCTCTTTATCGTGCTGTCTCTGTCTCTGTCTCTGTATCGTGCTGTCTGTCTCTGTCTCTGTCTCTTTATCGTGCTGTCTGTCTCTGTCTCTGTCTCTGTCTCTGTATCGTGCTGTCTGTCTCTGTCTCTGTCTCTGTATCGTGCTGACTGTCCCTGTCTCTGTCTCTGTATCGTGCTGTCTGTCTCTGTCTCTGTATCGTGCTGTCTGTCTCTGTCTCTGTCTCTGTATCGTGCTGTCTGTCTCTGTCTCTGTCTCTGTATCGTGCTGTCTGTCTCTGTCTCTGTCTCTGTATCGTTCTGTCTGTCTCTGTCTCTGTATCGTGCTGACTGTCTCTGTCTCTGTCTCTGTATCGTGCTGTCTGTCTCTGTCTCTGTATCGTAATGTCTGTCTCTGTCTCTGTCTCTGTATCGTGCTGTCTGTCTCTGTCTCTGTCTCTGTATCGTGCTGTCTGTCTCTGTCTCTGTATCGTGCTGTCTGTCTCTGTCTCTGTATCGTGCTGTCTGTCTCTGTCTCTGTCTCTGTATCGTGCTGTCTGTCTCTGTCTTTGTATCGTGCTGTCTTTCTCTGTCTCTGTATCGTGCTGTCTGTCTCTGTCTCTGTATCGTGCTGTCTGTCTCTGTCTCTGTATCGTGCTGTCTGTCTCTGTCTCTGTCTCTGTATCGTGCTGTCTATCTCTGTCTCTGTCTCTGTATCGTGCTGTCTGTCTCTGTCTTTGTCTCTGTATCGTGCTGTCTGTCTCTGTCTCTGTCTCTTTATCGTGCTGTCTGTCTCTGTCTCTGTCTCTGTATCGTGCTGTCTGTCTCTGTCTCTGTATCGTGCTGTCTCTCTCTGTCTCTGTCTCTTTATCGTGCTGTCTGTCTCTGTCTCTGTCTCTTTATCGTGCTGTCTGTCTCTGTCTCTGTCTCTGTATCGTGCTGTCTGTCTCTGTCTCTGTATCGTGCTGTCTGTCTCTGTCTCTGTCTCTGTATCGTGCTGTCTGTCTCTGTCTCTGTATCGTGCTGTCTGTCTCTGTCTCTCTCTCTTTATCGTGCTGTCTGTCTCTGTCTCTGTCTCTGTCTCTGTATCGTGCTGTCTGTCTCTGTCTCTGTCTCTGTATCGTGCTGCCTGTCTCTGTCTCTGTCTCTGTATCGTGCTGTCTGTCTCTGTCTCTGTATCGTGCTGTCTGTCTCTGTCTCTGTCTCTGTATCGTGCTGTCTGTCTCTGTCTCTGTCTCTGTATCGTGCTGTATGTTTCTGTCTCTGTCTCTGTATCGTGCTGTCTGTCTTGTCTCTGTCTCTGTATCGTGCTGTCTGTCTCTGTCTCTGTCTCTGTATCGTGCTGTCTGTCTCTGTCTCTGTATCGTGCTGTCTGTCTCTGTCTCTGTCTCTGTATCGTGCTGTCTGTCTCTGTCTCTGTCTCTGTATCGTGCTGTCTGTCTCTGTCTCTGTCTCTGTATCATGCTGTCTGTCTCTGTCTCTGTATCATGCTGTCTGTCTCTGTCTCTGTCTCTGTATCGTGCTGTCTGTCTCTGTCTCTGTATCGTGCTGTCTGTCTCTGTCTCTGTATCTGTATCGTGCTGTCTGTCTCTGTCTCTGTCTCTTTATCGTGCTGTCTGTCTCTGTATCGTGCTGTCTGTCTCTGCCTCTGTCTCTTTATCGTGCTGTCTGTCTCTGTCTCTGTATCGTGCTGTCTGTCTCTGTCTCTGTCTCTTTATCGTGCTGTCTGTCTCTGTCTCTGTCTCTGTATCGTGCTGTCTGTCTCTGTCTCTGTCTCTGTATCGTGCTGTCTGTCTCTGTCTCTGTCTCTGTATCGTGCTGTCTGTCTCTGTCTCTGTATCGTGCTGTCTGTCTCTGTCTCTGTCTCTTTATCGTGCTCTCTGTCTCTGTCTCTGTCTCTTTATCGTGCTGTCTGTCTCTGTCTCTGTCTCTGTATCGTGCTGTCTGTCTCTGTCTCTGTCTCTTTATCGTGCTGTCTGTCTCTGTCTCTGTCTCTGTATCGTGCTGTCTGTCTCTGTCTCTGTCTCTGTATCGTGCTGTCTGTCTCTGTCTCTGTCTCTTTATCGTGCTGTCTCTGTCTCTGTCTCTGTATCGTGCTGTCTGTCTCTGTCTCTGTCTCTTTATCGTGCTGTCTGTCTCTGTCTCTGTCTCTGTCTCTGTATCGTGCTGTCTGTCTCTGTCTCTGTCTCTGTATCGTGCTGACTGTCCCTGTCTCTGTCTCTGTATCGTGCTGTCTGTCTCTGTCTCTGTATCGTGCTGTCTGTCTCTGTCTCTGTCTCTGTATCGTGCTGTCTGTCTCTGTCTCTGTCTCTGTATCGTGCTGTCTGTCTCTGTCTCTGTCTCTTTATCGTGCTGTCTGTCTCTGTCTCTGTCTCTTTAACGTGCTGTCTTTCTCTGTCTCTGTCTCTGTATCGTGCTGTCTGTCTCTGTCTCTGTCTCTGTCTCTGTATCATGCTGTCTGTCTCTGTCTCTGTCTCTTTATCGTGCTGTCTGTCTCTGTCTCTGTCTCTGTATCGTGCTGTCTGTCTCTGTCTCTGTCTCTGTATCGTGCGGTCTGTCTCTGTCTCTGTCTCTGTATCGTGCTGTCTGTCTCTGTCTCTGTATCGTGCTGACTGTCTCTGTCTCTGTCTCTGTATCGTGCTGTCTGTCTCTGTCTCTGTATCGTGCTGTCTGTCTCTGTCTCTGTCTCTGTATCGTGCTGTCTGTCTCTGTCTCTGTCTCTGTATCGTGCTGTCTGTCTCTGTCTCTGTCTCTTTATCGTGCTGTCTGTCTCTGTCTCTGTCTCTGTCTCTGTATCATGCTGTCTGTCTCTGTCTCTGTATCGTGCTGTCTGTCTCTGTCTCTGTCTCTGTATCGTGATGTCTGTCTCTGTCTCTGTCTCTGTATCGTGCTGTATGTTTCTGTCTCTGTCTCTGTATCGTGCTGTCTGTCTTGCCTCTGTCTCTGTATCGTGCTGTCTGTCTCTGTCTCTGTCTCTGTATCGTGCTGTCTGTCTCTGTCTCTGTATCGTGCTGTCTGTCTCTGTCTCTGTCTCTGTATCGTGCTGTCTGTCTCTGTCTCTGTCTCTGTATCGTGCTGTCTGTCTCTGTCTCTGTATCATGCTGTCTGTCTCTGTCTCTGTATCATGCTGTCTGTCTCTGTCTCTGTCTCTGTATCGTGCTGTCTGTCTCTGACTCTGTATCGTGCTGTCTGTCTCTGTCTCTGTATCTGTATCGTGCTGTCTGTCTCTGTCTCTGTCTCTTTATCGTGCTGTCTGTCTCTGTATCGTGCTGTCTGTCTCTGCCTCTGTCTCTTTATCGTGCTGTCTGTCTCTGTCTCTGTATCGTGCTGTCTGTCTCTGTCTCTGTCTCTTTATCGTGCTGTCTGTCTCTGTCTCTGTCTCTGTATCGTGCTGTCTGTCTCTGTCTCTGTCTCTGTATCGTGCTGTCTGTCTCTGTCTCTGTCTATGTATCGTGCTGTCTGTCTCTATCTCTGTCTCTGTATCGTGCTGTCTGTCTCTGTCTCTGTCTCTGTCTCTGTATCGTGCTGTCTGTCTCTGTCTCTGTCTCTTTATCGTGCTCTCTGTCTCTGTCTCTGTCTCTTTATCGTGCTGTCTGTCTCTGTCTCTGTCACTGTATCGTGCTGTCTGTCTCTGTCTCTGTCTCTGTATCGTGCTGTCTGTCTCTGTCTCTGTCTCTGTATCGTGCTGTCTGTCTCTGTCTCTGTCTCTTTATCGTGCTGTCTGTCTCTGTCTCTGTCTCTGTATCGTGCTGTCTGTCTCTGTCTCTGTCTCTGTATCGTGCTGTCTGTCTCTGTCTCTGTCTCTGTATCGTGCTGACTGTCCCTGTCTCTGTCTCTGTATCGTGCTGTCTGTCTCTGTCTCTGTATCGTGCTGTCTGTCTCTGTCTCTGTCTCTGTATCGTGCTGTCTGTCTCTGTCTCTGTCTCTGTATCGTGCTGTCTGTTTCTGTCTCTGTCTCTTTATCGTGCTGTCTGTCTCTGTCTCTGTCTCTTTAACGTGCTGTCTTTCTCTGTCTCTGTCTCTGTATCGTGCTGTCTGTCTCTGTCTCTGTCTCTGTCTCTGTATCATGCTGTCTGTCTCTGTCTCTGTCTCTTTATCGTGCTGTCTGTCTCTGTCTCTGTCTCTGTATCGTGCTGTCTGTCTCTGTCTCTGTATCGTGCTGACTGTCTCTGTCTCTGTCTCTGTATCGTGCTGTCTGTCTCTGTCTCTGTATCGTGCTGTCTGTCTCTGTCTCTGTCTCTGTATCGTGCTGTCTGTCTCTGTCTCTGTCTCTGTATCGTGCTGTCTGTCTCTGTCTCTGTCTCTTTATCGTGCTGTCTGTCTCTGTCTCTGTCTCTGTCTCTGTATCATGCTGTCTGTCTCTGTCTCTGTATCGTGCTGTCTGTCTCTGTCTCTGTCTCTGTATCGTGATGTCTGTCTCTGTCTCTGTCTCTGTATCGTGCTGTATGTTTCTGTCTCTGTCTCTGTATCGTGCTGTCTGTCTTGCCTCTGTCTCTGTATCGTGCTGTCTGTCTCTGTCTCTGTCTCTGTATCGTGCTGTCTGTCTCTGTCTCTGTATCGTGCTGTCTGTCTCTGTCTCTGTCTCTGTATCGTGCTGTCTGTCTCTGTCTCTGTCTCTGTATCGTGCTGTCTGTCTCTGTCTCTGTATCATGCTGTCTGTCTCTGTCTCTGTATCATGCTGTCTGTCTCTGTCTCTGTCTCTGTATCGTGCTGTCTGTCTCTGTCTCTGTATCGTGCTGTCTGTCTCTGTCTCTGTATCTGTATCGTGCTGTCTGTCTCTGTCTCTGTCTCTTTATCGTGCTGTCTGTCTCTGTATCGTGCTGTCTGTCTCTGCCTCTGTCTCTTTATCGTGCTGTCTGTCTCTGTCTCTGTATCGTGCTGTCTGTCTCTGTCTCTGTCTCTTTATCGTGCTGTCTGTCTCTGTCTCTGTCTCTGTATCGTGCTGTCTGTCTCTGTCTCTGTCTCTGTATCGTGCTGTCTGTCTCTGTCTCTGTCTATGTATCGTGCTGTCTGTCTCTATCTCTGTCTCTGTATCGTGCTGTCTGTCTCTGTCTCTGTCTCTGTCTCTGTATCGTGCTGTCTGTCTCTGTCTCTGTCTCTTTATCGTGCTGTCTGTCTCTGTCTCTGTCTCTTTATCGTGCTGTCTGTCTCTGTCTCTGTCACTGTATCGTGCTGTCTGTCTCTGTCTCTGTCTCTGTATCGTGCTGTCTGTCTCTGTCTCTGTCTCTGTATCGTGCTGTCTGTCTCTGTCTCTGTCTCTTTATCGTGCTGTCTGTCTCTGTCTCTGTCTCTTTATCGTGCTGTCTGTCTCTGTCTCTGTCTCTGTATCGTGCTGTCTGTCTCTGTCTCTGTCTCTTTATCGTGCTGTCTCTGTCTCTGTCTCTGTCTCTGTATCGTGCTTCTGTCTCTGTCTCTGTCTCTTTATCGTGCTGTCTGTCTCTGTCTCTGTCTCTGTATCGTTCTTTCTGTCTCTGTCTCTGTCTCTGTATCGTGCTGACTGTCTCTGTCTCTGGCTCTGTATCGTGCTGTCTGTCTCTGTCTCTGTATCGTGATGTCTGTCTCTGTCTCTGTCTCTGTATCGTGCTGTCTGTCTCTGTCTCTGTCTCTGTATCGTGCTGTCTGTCTCTGTCTCTGTATCGTGCTGTCTGTCTCTGTCTCTGTATCGTGCTGTCTGTCTCTGTCTCTGTCTCTGTATCGTGCTGTCTGTCTCTGTCTCTGTCTCTGTATCGTGCTGTCTGTCTCTGTCTTTGTATCGTGCTGTCTTTCTCTGTCTCTGTATCGTGCTGTCTGTCTCTGTCTCTGTATCGTGCTGTCTGTCTCTGTCTCTGTATCGTGCTGTCTGTCTCTGTCTCTGTCTCTGTATCGTGCTGTCTATCTCTGTCTCTGTCTCTGTATCGTGCTGTCTGTCTCTGTCTTTGTCTCTGTATCGTGCTGTCTGTCTCTGTCTCTGTCTCTTTATCGTGCTGTCTGTCTCTGTCTCTGTCTCTGTATCGTGCTGTCTGTCTCTGTCTCTGTATCGTGCTGTCTCTCTCTGTCTCTGTCTCTGTATCGTGCTGTCTGTCTCTGTCTCTGTATCATGCTGTCTGTCTCTGTCTCTGTATCATGCTGTCTGTCTCTGTCTCTGTCTCTGTATCGTGCTGTCTGTCTCTGTCTCTGTATCGTGCTGTCTGTCTCTGTCTCTGTATCTGTATTGTGCTGTCTGTCTCTGTCTCTGTCTCTTTATCGTGCTGTCTGTCTCTGTATCGTGCTGTCTGTCTCTGCCTCTGTCTCTTTATCGTGCTGTCTGTCTCTGTCTCTGTATCGTGCTGTCTGTCTCTGTCTCTGTCTCTTTATCGTGCTGTCTGTCTCTGTCTCTGTCTCTGTATCGTGCTGTCTGTCTCTGTCTCTGTCTCTGTATCGTGCTGTCTGTCTCTGTCTCTGTCTCTGTATCGTGCTGTCTGTCTCTGTCTCTGTATCGTGCTGTCTGTCTCTGTCTCTGTCTCTTTATCGTGCTCTCTGTCTCTGTCTCTGTCTCTTTATCGTGCTGTCTGTCTCTGTCTCTGTCTCTGTATCGTGCTGTCTGTCTCTGTCTCTGTCTCTTTATCGTGCTGTCTGTCTCTGTCTCTGTCTCTGTATCGTGCTGTCTGTCTCTGTCTCTGTCTCTGTATCGTGCTGTCTGTCTCTGTCTCTGTCTCTTTATCGTGCTGTCTCTGTCTCTGTCTCTGTATCGTGCTGTCTGTCTCTGTCTCTGTCTCTTTATCGTGCTGTCTGTCTCTGTCTCTGTCTCTGTCTCTGTATCGTGCTGTCTGTCTCTGTCTCTGTCTCTGTATCGTGCTGACTGTCCCTGTCTCTGTCTCTGTATCGTGCTGTCTGTCTCTGTCTCTGTATCGTGCTGTCTGTCTCTGTCTCTGTCTCTGTATCGTGCTGTCTGTCTCTGTCTCTGTCTCTGTATCGTGCTGTCTGTCTCTGTCTCTGTCTCTTTAACGTGCTGTCTTTCTCTGTCTCTGTCTCTGTATCGTGCTGTCTGTCTCTGTCTCTGTCTCTGTCTCTGTATCATGCTGTCTGTCTCTGTCTCTGTCTCTTTATCGTGCTGTCTGTCTCTGTCTCTGTCTCTGTATCGTGCTGTCTGTCTCTGTCTCTGTCTCTGTATCGTGCGGTCTGTCTCTGTCTCTGTCTCTGTATCGTGCTGTCTGTCTCTGTCTCTGTCTCTTTATCGTGCTGTCTGTCTCTGTCTCTGTATCGTGCTGTCTGTCTCTGTCTCTGTATCGTGCTGACTGTCTCTGTCTCTGTCTCTGTATCGTGCTGTCTGTCTCTGTCTCTGTATCGTGCTGTCTGTCTCTGTCTCTGTCTCTGTATCGTGCTGTCTGTCTCTGTCTCTGTCTCTGTATCGTGCTGTCTGTCTCTGTCTCTGTCTCTTTATCGTGCTGTCTGTCTCTGTCTCTGTCTCTGTCTCTGTATCATGCTGTCTGTCTCTGTCTCTGTATCGTGCTGTCTGTCTCTGTCTCTGTCTCTGTATCGTGATGTCTGTCTCTGTCTCTGTCTCTGTATCGTGCTGTATGTTTCTGTCTCTGTCTCTGTATCGTGCTGTCTGTCTTGCCTCTGTCTCTGTATCGTGCTGTCTGTCTCTGTCTCTGTCTCTGTATCGTGCTGTCTGTCTCTGTCTCTGTATCGTGCTGTCTGTCTCTGTCTCTGTCTCTGTATCGTGCTGTCTGTCTCTGTCTCTGTCTCTGTATCGTGCTGTCTGTCTCTGTCTCTGTATCATGCTGTCTGTCTCTGTCTCTGTATCATGCTGTCTGTCTCTGTCTCTGTCTCTGTATCGTGCTGTCTGTCTCTGTCTCTGTATCGTGCTGTCTGTCTCTGTCTCTGTATCTGTATCGTGCTGTCTGTCTCTGTCTCTGTCTCTTTATCGTGCTGTCTGTCTCTGTCTCTGTCTCTGTCTCTGTATCGTGCTGTCTGTCTCTGCCTCTGTCTCTTTATCGTGCTGTCTGTCTCTGTCTCTGTATCGTGCTGTCTGTCTCTGTCTCTGTCTCTTTATCGTGCTGTCTGTCTCATTCTCTGTCTCTGTATCGTGCTGTCTGTCTCTGTCTCTGTCTCTGTATCGTGCTGTCTGTCTCTGTCTCTGTCTATGTATCGTGCTGTCTGTCTCTATCTCTGTCTCTGTATCGTGCTGTCTGTCTCTGTCTCTGTCTCTGTATCGTGCTGTCTGTCTCTGTCTCTGTCTCTTTATCGTGCTCTCTGTCTCTGTCTCTGTCTCTTTATCGTGCTGTCTGTCTCTGTCTCTGTCACTGTATCGTGCTGTCTGTCTCTGTCTCTGTCTCTGTATCGTGCTGTCTGTCTCTGTCTCTGTCTCTGTATCGTGCTGTCTGTCTCTGTCTCTGTCTCTTTATCGTGCTGTCTGTCTCTGTCTCTGTCTCTTTATCGTGCTGTCTGTCTCTGTCTCTGTATCGTGCTGTCTGTCTCTGTCTCTGTCTCTGTATCGTGCTGTCTGTCTCTGTCTCTGTCTCTGTCTCTGTCTCTGTATCGTGCTGTCTGTCTCTGTCTCTGTCTCTTTATCGTGCTGTCTCTGTCTCTGTCTCTGTCTCTGTATCGTGCTTCTGTCTCTGTCTCTGTCTCTTTATCGTGCTGTCTGTCTCTGTCTCTGTCTCTGTATCGTTCTTTCTGTCTCTGTCTCTGTCTCTGTATCGTGCTGACTGTCTCTGTCTCTGTCTCTGTATCGTGCTGTCTGTCTCTGTCTCTGTATCGTGATGTCTGTCTCTGTCTCTGTCTCTGTATCGTGCTGTCTGTCTCTGTCTCTGTCTCTGTATCGTGCTGTCTGTCTCTGTCTCTGTATCGTGCTGTCTGTCTCTGTCTCTGTATCGTGCTGTCTGTCTCTGTCTCTGTCTCTGTATCGTGCTGTCTGTCTCTGTCTCTGTCTCTGTATCGTGCTGTCTGTCTCTGTCTTTGTATCGTGCTGTCTTTCTCTGTCTCTGTATCGTGCTGTCTGTCTCTGTCTCTGTATCGTGCTGTCTGTCTCTGTCTCTGTATCGTGCTGTCTGTCTCTGTCTCTGTCTCTGTATCGTGCTGTCTATCTCTGTCTCTGTCTCTGTATCGTGCTGTCTGTCTCTGTCTTTGTCTCTGTATCGTGCTGTCTGTCTCTGTCTCTGTCTCTTTATCGTGCTGTCTGTCTCTGTCTCTGTCTCTGTATCGTGCTGTCTGTCTCTGTCTCTGTATCGTGCTGTCTCTCTCTGTCTCTGTCTCTTTATCGTGCTGTCTGTCTCTGTCTCTGTCTCTTTATCGTGCTGTCTGTCTCTGTCTCTGTCTCTGTATCGTGCTGTCTGTCTCTGTCTCTGTATCGTGCTGTCTGTCTCTGTCTCTGTCTCTGTATCGTGCTGTCTGTCTCTGTCTCTGTATCGTGCTGTCTGTCTCTGTCTCTCTCTCTTTATCGTGCTGTCTGTCTCTGTCTCTGTCTCTGTCTCTGTATCGTGCTGTCTGTCTCTGTCTCTGTCTCTGTATCGTGCTGCCTGTCTCTGTCTCTGTCTCTGTATCGTGCTGTCTGTCTCTGTCTCTGTATCGTGCTGTCTGTCTCTGTCTCTGTCTCTGTATCGTGCTGTCTGTTTCTGTCTCTGTCTCTGTATCGTGCTGTCTGTCTTGTCTCTGCCTCTGTATCGTGCTGTCTGTCTCTGTCTCTGTCTCTGTATCGTGCTGTCTGTCTCTGTCTCTGTATCGTGCTGTCTGTCTCTGTCTCTGTCTCTGTATCGTGCTGTCTGTCTCTGTCTCTGTCTCTGTATCGTGCTGTCTGTCTCTGTCTCTGTATCATGCTGTCTGTCTCTGTCTCTGTATCATGCTGTCTGTCTCTGTCTCTGTCTCTGTATCGTGCTGTCTGTCTCTGTCTCTGTATCGTGCTGTCTGTCTCTGTCTCTGTATCTGTATCGTGCTGTCTGTCTCTGTCTCTGTCTCTTTATCGTGCTGTCTGTCTCTGTATCGTGCTGTCTGTCTCTGCCTCTGTCTCTTTATCGTGCTGTCTGTCTCTGTCTCTGTATCGTGCTGTCTGTCTCTGTCTCTGTCTCTTTATCGTGCTGTCTGTCTCTGTCTCTGTCTCTGTATCGTGCTGTCTGTCTCTGTCTCTGTCTCTGTATCGTGCTGTCTGTCTCTGTCTCTGTCTATGTATCGTGCTGTCTGTCTCTATCTCTGTCTCTGTATCGTGCTGTCTGTCTCTGTCTCTGTCTCTGTCTCTGTATCGTGCTGTCTGTCTCTGTCTCTGTCTCTTTATCGTGCTGTCTGTCTCTGTCTCTGTATCGTGCTGTCTGTCTCTGTCTCTGTCTCTGTATCGTGCTGTCTGTCTCTGTCTCTGTCTCTGTATCGTGCTGTCTGTCTCTGTCTCTGTCTCTGTATCGTGCTGTCTGTCTCTGTCTCAGTATCGTTCTGTCTGTCTCTGCCTCTGTCTCTTTATCGTGCTGTCTGCCTCTGTCTCTGTCTCTGTATCGTGCTGTCTGTCTCTGTCTCTGTCTCTGTATCGTGCTGTCTGTCTCTGTCTCTGTATCGTGCTGTCTCTCTCTGTCTCTGTCTCTTTATCGTGCTGTCTGTCTCTGTCTCTGTCTCTTTATCGTGCTGTCTGTCTCTGTCTCTGTATCGTGCTGTCTGTCTCTGTCTCTGTATCGTGCTGTCTGTCTCTGTCTCTGTCTCTGTATCGTGCTGTCTATCTCTGTCTCTGTCTCTGTATCGTGCTGTCTGTCTCTGTCTTTGTCTCTGTATCGTGCTGTCTGTCTCTGTCTCTGTCTCTTTATCGTGCTGTCTGTCTCTGTCTCTGTCTCTGTATCGTGCTGTCTGTCTCTGTCTCTGTATCGTGCTGTCTCTCTCTGTCTCTGTCTCTTTATCGTGCTGTCTGTCTCTGTCTCTGTCTCTTTATCGTGCTGTCTGTCTCTGTCTCTGTCTCTGTATCGTGCTGTCTGTCTCTGTCTCTGTATCGTGCTGTCTGTCTCTGTCTCTGTCTCTGTATCGTGCTGTCTGTCTCTGTCTCTGTATCGTGCTGTCTGTCTCTGTCTCTCTCTCTTTATCGTGCTGTCTGTCTCTGTCTCTGTCTCTGTCTCTGTATCGTGCTGTCTGTCTCTGTCTCTGTCTCTGTATCGTGCTGCCTGTCTCTGTCTCTGTCTCTGTATCGTGCTGTCTGTCTCTGTCTCTGTATCGTGCTGTCTGTCTCTGTCTCTGTCTCTGTATCGTGCTGTCTGTTTCTGTCTCTGTCTCTGTATCGTGCTGTCTGTCTTGTCTCTGCCTCTGTATCGTGCTGTCTGTCTCTGTCTCTGTCTCTGTATCGTGCTGTCTGTCTCTGTCTCTGTATCGTGCTGTCTGTCTCTGTCTCTGTCTCTGTATCGTGCTGTCTGTCTCTGTCTCTGTCTCTGTATCGTGCTGTCTGTCTCTGTCTCTGTATCATGCTGTCTGTCTCTGTCTCTGTATCATGCTGTCTGTCTCTGTCTCTGTCTCTGTATCGTGCTGTCTGTCTCTGTCTCTGTATCGTGCTGTCTGTCTCTGTCTCTGTATCTGTATCGTGCTGTCTGTCTCTGTCTCTGTCTCTTTATCGTGCTGTCTGTCTCTGTATCGTGCTGTCTGTCTCTGCCTCTGTCTCTTTATCGTGCTGTCTGTCTCTGTCTCTGTATCGTGCTGTCTGTCTCTGTCTCTGTCTCTTTATCGTGCTGTCTGTCTCTGTCTCTGTCTCTGTATCGTGCTGTCTGTCTCTGTCTCTGTCTCTGTATCGTGCTGTCTGTCTCTGTCTCTGTCTATGTATCGTGCTGTCTGTCTCTATCTCTGTCTCTGTATCGTGCTGTCTGTCTCTGTCTCTGTCTCTGTCTCTGTATCGTGCTGTCTGTCTCTGTCTCTGTCTCTTTATCGTGCTGTCTGTCTCTGTCTCTGTATCGTGCTGTCTGTCTCTGTCTCTGTCTCTGTATCGTGCTGTCTGTCTCTGTCTCTGTCTCTGTATCGTGCTGTCTGTCTCTGTCTCTGTCTCTGTATCGTGCTGTCTGTCTCTGTCTCAGTATCGTTCTGTCTGTCTCTGCCTCTGTCTCTTTATCGTGCTGTCTGCCTCTGTCTCTGTCTCTGTATCGTGCTGTCTGTCTCTGTCTCTGTCTCTTTATCGTGCTGTCTGTCTCTGTCTCTGTCTCTTTATCGTGCTGTCTGTCTCTGTCTCTGTCTCTGTATCGTGCTGTCTGTCTCTGTCTCTGTCTCTTTATCGTGCTGTCTCTGTCTCTGTCTCTGTCTCTGTATCGTGCTTCTGTCTCTGTCTCTGTCTCTTTATCGTGCTGTCTGTCTCTGTCTCTGTCTCTGTCTCTGTATCGTTCTGTCTGTCTCTGTCTCTGTCTCTGTATCGTGCTGACTGTCTCTGTCTCTGTCTCTGTATCGTGCTGTCTGTCTCTGTCTCTGTATCGTGCTGTCTGTCTCTGTCTCTGTCTCTGTATCGTGCTGTCTGTCTCTGTCTCTGTCTGTGTATCGTGCTGTCTGTCTCTGTCTCTGTATCGTGCTGTCTGTCTCTGTCTCTGTATCGTGCTGTCTGTCTCTGTCTCTGTCTCTGTATCGTGCTGTCTGTCTCTGTCTCTGTATCGTGCTGTCTGTCTCTGTCTTTGTATCGTGCTGTCTTTCTCTGTCTCTGTATCGTGCTGTCTGTCTCTGTCTCTGTATCGTGCTGTCTGTCTCTGTCTCTGTATCGTGCTGTCTGTCTCTGTCTCTGTCTCTGTATCGTACTGTCTATCTCTGTCTCTGTCTCTGTATCGTGCTGTCTGTCTCTGTCTCTGTCTCTTTATCGTGCTGTCTGTCTCTGTCTCTGTCTCTGTATCGTGCTGTCTGTCTCTGTCTCTGTCTCTTTATCGTGCTGTCTCTGTCTCTGTCTCTGTCTCTGTATCGTGCTTCTGTCTCTGTCTCTGTCTCTGTCTCTGTATCGTTCTGTCTGTCTCTGTCTCTGTCTCTTTATCGTGCTGTCTGTCTCTGTCTCTGTCTCTGTCTCTGTATCGTTCTGTCTGTCTCTGTCTCTGTCTCTGTATCGTGCTGACTGTCTCTGTCTCTGTCTCTGTATCGTGCTGTCTGTCTCTGTCTCTGTATCGTGCTGTCTGTCTCTGTCTCTGTCTCTGTATCGTACTGTCTATCTCTGTCTCTGTCTCTGTATCGTGCTGTCTGTCTCTGTCTTTGTCTCTGTATCGTGCTGTCTGTCTCTGTCTCTGTCTCTTTATCGTGCTGTCTGTCTCTGTCTCTGTCTCTGTATCGTGCTGTCTGTCTCTGTCTCTGTATCGTGCTGTCTCTCTCTGTCTCTGTCTCTTTATCGTGCTGTCTGTCTCTGTCTCTGTCTCTTTATCGTGCTGTCTGTCTCTGTCTCTGTCTCTGTATCGTGCTGTCTGTCTCTGTATCGTGCTGTCTGTCTCTGTCTCTGTCTCTGTATCGTGCTGTCTGTCTCTGTCTCTGTATCGTGCTGTCTGTCTCTGTCTCTCTCTCTTTATCGTGCTGTCTGTCTCTGTCTCTGTCTCTGTCTCTGTATCGTGCTGTCTGTCTCTGTCTCTGTCTCTGTATCGTGCTGCCTGTCTCTGTCTCTGTCTCTGTATCGTGCTGTCTGTCTCTGTCTCTGTATCGTGCTGTCTGTCTCTGTCTCTGTCTCTGTATCGTGCTGTCTGTCTCTGTCTCTGTCTCTGTATCGTGCTGTATGTTTCTGTCTCTGTCTCTGTATCGTGCTGTCTGTCTTGTCTCTGTCTCTGTATCGTGCTGTCTGTCTCTGTCTCTGTCTCTGTATCGTGCTGTCTGTCTCTGTCTCTGTATCGTGCTGTCTGTCTCTGTCTCTGTCTCTGTATCGTGCTGTCTGTCTCTGTCTCTGTCTCTGTATCGTGCTGTCTGTCTCTGTCTCTGTATCATGCTGTCTGTCTCTGTCTCTGTATCATGCTGTCTGTCTCTGTCTCTGTCTCTGTATCGTGCTGTCTGTCTCTGTCTCTGTATCGTGCTGTCTGTCTCTGTCTCTGTATCTGTATCGTGCTGTCTGTCTCTGTCTCTGTCTCTTTATCGTGCTGTCTGTCTCTGTATCGTGCTGTCTGTCTCTGCCTCTGTCTCTTTATCGTGCTGTCTGTCTCTGTCTCTGTATCGTGTTGTCTGTCTCTTTATCGTGCTGTCTGTCTCTGTCTCTGTCTCTGTATCGTGCTGTCTGTCTCTGTCTCTGTCTCTGTATCGTGCTGTCTGTCTCTGTCTATGTATCGTGCTGTCTGTCTCTATCTCTGTCTCTGTATCGTGCTGTCTGTCTCTGTCTCTGTCTCTGTATCGTGCTGTCTGTCTCTGTCTCTGTCTCTTTATCGTGCTGTCTGTCTCTGTCTCTGTCACTGTATCGTGCTGTCTGTCTCTGTCTCTGTCTCTGTATCGTGCTGTCTGTCTCTGTCTCTGTCTCTGTATCGTGCTGTCTGTCTCTGTCTCTGTCTCTGTATCGTGCTGTCTGTCTCTGTCTCTGTATCGTTCTGTCTGTCTCTGCCTCTGTCTCTTTATCGTGCTGTCTGCCTCTGTCTCTGTCTCTGTATCGTGCTGTCTGTCTCTGTCTCTGTCTCTTTATCGTGCTGTCTGTCTCTGTCTCTGTCTCTTTATCGTGCTGTCTGTCTCTGTCTCTGTCTCTGTATCGTGCTGTCTGTCTCTGTCTCTGTCTCTTTATCGTGCTGTCTCTGTCTCTGTCTCTGTCTCTGTATCGTGCTTCTGTCTCTGTCTCTGTCTCTTTATCGTGCTGTCTGTCTCTGTCTCTGTCTCTGTCTCTGTATCGTTCTGTCTGTCTCTGTCTCTGTCTCTGTATCGTGCTGACTGTCTCTGTCTCTGTCTCTGTATCGTGCTGTCTGTCTCTGTCTCTGTATCGTGCTGTCTGTCTCTGTCTCTGTCTCTGTATCGTGCTGTCTGTCTCTGTCTCTGTATCGTGCTGTCTGTCTCTGTCTCTGTATCGTGCTGTCTGTCTCTGTCTCTGTATCGTGCTGTCTGTCTCTGTCTCTGTCTCTGTATCGTGCTGTCTGTCTCTGTCTCTGTATCGTGCTGTCTGTCTCTGTCTCTCTCTCTTTATCGTGCTGTCTGCCTCTGTCTCTGTCTCTGTCTCTGTATCGTGCTGTCTGTCTCTGTCTCTGTCTCTGTATCGTGCTGCCTGTCTCTGTCTCTGTCTCTGTATCGTGCTGTCTGTCTCTGTCTCTGTATCGTGCTGTCTGTCTCTGTCTCTGTCTCTGTATCGTGCTGTCTGTCTCTGTCTCTGTCTCTGTATCGTGCTGTATGTTTCTGTCTCTGTCTCTGTATCGTGCTGTCTGTCTTGTCTCTGTCTCTGTATCGTGCTGTCTGTCTCTGTCTCTGTCTCTGTATCGTGCTGTCTGTCTCTGTCTCTGTATCGTGCTGTCTGTCTCTGTCTCTGTCTCTGTATCGTGCTGTCTGTCTCTGTCTCTGTCTCTGTATCGTGCTGTCTGTCTCTGTCTCTGTATCATGCTGTCTGTCTCTGTCTCTGTATCATGCTGTCTGTCTCTGTCTCTGTCTCTGTATCGTGCTGTCTGTCTCTGTCTCTGTATCGTGCTGTCTGTCTCTGTCTCTGTATCTGTATCGTGCTGTCTGTCTCTGTCTCTGTCTCTTTATCGTGCTGTCTGTCTCTGTATCGTGCTGTCTGTCTCTGCCTCTGTCTCTTTATCGTGCTGTCTGTCTCTGTCTCTGTATCGTGCTGTCTGTCTCTGTCACTGTCTCTTTATCGTGCTGTCTGTCTCTGTCTCTGTATCATGCTGTCTGTCTCTGTCTCTGTATCATGCTGTCTGTCTCTGTCTCTGTCTCTGTATCGTGCTGTCTGTCTCTGTCTCTGTATCGTGCTGTCTGTCTCTGTCTCTGTCTCTGTATCGTGCTGTCTGTCTCTGTCTCTGTATCATGCTGTCTGTCTCTGTCTCTGTATCATGCTGTCTGTCTCTGTCTCTGTCTCTGTATCGTGCTGTCTGTCTCTGTCTCTGTATCGTGCTGTCTGTCTCTGTCTCTGTATCTGTATCGTGCTGTCTGTCTCTGTCTCTGTCTCTTTATCGTGCTGTCTGTCTCTGTATCGTGCTGTCTGTCTCTGCCTCTGTCTCTTTATCGTGCTGTCTGTCTCTGTCTCTGTATCGTGCTGTCTGTCTCTGTCTATGTATCGTGCTGTCTGTCTCTATCTCTGTCTCTGTATCGTGTTGTCTGTCTCTGTCTCTGTCTCTGTCTCTGTATCGTGCTGTCTGTCTCTGTCTCTGTCTCTTTATCGTGCTGTCTGTCTCTGTCTCTGTCACTGTATCGTGCTGTCTGTCTCTGTCTCTGTCTCTGTATCGTGCTGTCTGTCTCTGTCTCTGTCTCTGTATCGTGCTGTCTGTCTCTGTCTCTGTCTCTGTATCGTGCTGTCTGTCTCTGTCTCTGTATCGTTCTGTCTGTCTCTGCCTCTGTCTCTTTATCGTGCTGTCTGCCTCTGTCTCTGTCTCTGTATCGTGCTGTCTGTCTCTGTCTCTGTCTCTTTATCGTGCTGTCTGTCTCTGTCTCTGTCTCTTTATCGTGCTGTCTGTCTCTGTCTCTGTCTCTGTATCGTGCTGTCTGTCTCTGTCTCTTTATCGTGCTGTCTCTGTCTCTGTCTCTGTATCGTGCTTCTGTCTCTGTCTCTGTCTCTTTATCGTGCTGTCTGTCTCTGTCTCTGTCTCTGTCTCTGTATCGTTCTGTCTGTCTCTGTCTCTGTCTCTGTATCGTGCTGACTGTCTCTGTCTCTGTATCGTGCTGTCTGTCTCTGTCTCTGTATCGTGCTGTCTGTCTCTGTCTCTGTCTCTGTATCGTGCTGTCTGTCTCTGTCTCTGTATCGTGCTGTCTGTCTCTGTCTCTGTCTCTGTATCGTGCTGTCTGTCTCTGTCTCTGTATCGTGCTGTCTGTCTCTGTCTCTCTCTCTTTATCGTGCTGTCTGTCTCTGTCTCTGTCTCTGTCTCTGTATCGTGCTGTCTGTCTCTGTCTCTGTCTCTGTATCGTGCTGTCTGTCTCTGTCTCTGTCTCTGGATCGTGCTGTCTGTCTCTGTCTCTGTATCGTGCTGTCTGTCTCTGTCTCTGTCTCTGTATCGTGCTGTCTGTCTCTGTCTCTGTCTCTGTATCGTGCTGTATGTTTCTGTCTCTGTCTCTGTATCGTGCTGTCTGTCTTGTCTCTGTCTCTGTATCGTGCTGTCTGTCTCTGTCTCTGTCTCTGTATCGTGCTGTCTGTCTCTGTCTCTGTATCGTGCTGTCTGTCTCTGTCTCTGTCTCTGTATCGTGCTGTCTGTCTCTGTCTCTGTCTCTGTATCGTGCTGTCTGTCTCTGTCTCTGTATCATGCTGTCTGTCTCTGTCTCTGTATCATGCTGTCTGTCTCTGTCTCTGTCTCTGTATCGTGCTGTCTGTCTCTGTCTCTGTATCGTGCTGTCTGTCTCTGTCTCTGTATCTGTATCGTGCTGTCTGTCTCTGTCTCTGTCTCTTTATCGTGCTGTCTGTCTCTGTATCGTGCTGTCTGTCTCTGCCTCTGTCTCTTTATCGTGCTGTCTGTCTCTGTCTCTGTATCGTGCTGTCTGTCTCTGTCACTGTCTCTTTATCGTGCTGTCTGTCTCTGTCTCTGTATCGTGCTGTCTGTCTCTGTCTCTGTCTCTGTATCGTGCTGTCTGTCTCTGTCTATGTATCGTGCTGTCTGTCTCTATCTCTGTCTCTGTATCGTGCTGTCTGTCTCTGTCTCTGTCTCTGTCTCTGTATCGTGCTGTCTGTCTCTGTCTCTGTCTCTTTATCGTGCTGTCTGTCTCTGTCTCTGTCACTGTATCGTGCTGTCTGTCTCTGTCTCTGTCTCTGTATCGTGCTGTCTGTCTCTGTCTCTGTCTCTGTATCGTGCTGTCTGTCTCTGTCTCTGTCTCTGTATCGTGCTGTCTGTCTCTGTCTCTGTATCGTTCTGTCTGTCTCTGCCTCTGTCTCTTTATCGTGCTGTCTGCCTCTGTCTCTGTCTCTGTATCGTGCTGTCTGTCTCTGTCTCTGTCTCTTTATCGTGCTGTCTGTCTCTGTCTCTGTCTCTTTATCGTGCTGTCTGTCTCTGTCTCTGTCTCTGTATCGTGCTGTCTGTCTCTGTCTCTGTCTCTTTATCGTGCTGTCTCTGTCTCTGTCTCTGTCTCTGTATCGTGCTTCTGTCTCTGTCTCTGTCTCTTTATCGTGCTGTCTGTCTCTGTCTCTGTCTCTGTCTCTGTATCGTTCTGTCTGTCTCTGTCTCTGTCTCTGTATCGTGCTGACTGTCTCTGTCTCTGTCTCTGTATCGTGCTGTCTGTCTCTGTCTCTGTATCGTGCTGTCTGTCTCTGTCTCTGTCTCTGTCTCTTTATCGTGCTGTCTGTCTCTGTCTCTGTCTCTGTATCGTGCTGTCTGTCTCTGTCTCTGTCTCTTTATCGTGCTGTCTCTGTCTCTGTCTCTGTCTCTGTCTCTTTATCGTGCTGTCTGTCTCTGTCTCTGTCTCTTTATCGTGCTGTCTGTCTCTGTCTCTGTCTCTGTATCGTGCTGTCTGTCTCTGTATTGTGCTGTCTGTCTCTGTCTCTGTCTCTGTATCGTGCTATCTGTCTCTGTCTCTGTATCGTGCTGTCTGTCTCTGTCTCTCTCTCTTTATCGTGCTGTCTGTCTCTGTCTCTGTCTCTGTCTCTGTATCGTGCTGTCTGTCTCTGTCTCTGTCTCTGTATCGTGCTGCCTGTCTCTGTCTCTGTCTCTGTATCGTGCTGTCAGTCTCTGTCTCTGTATCGTGCTGTCTGTCTCTGTCTCTGTCTCTGTATCGTGCTGTCTGTCTCTGTCTCTGTCTCTGTATCGTGCTGTATGTTTCTGTCTCTGTCTCTGTATCGTGCTGTCTGTCTTGTCTCTGTCTCTGTATCGTGCTGTCTGTCTCTGTCTCTGTCTCTGTATCGTGCTGTCTGTCTCTGTCTCTGTATCGTGCTGTCTGTCTCTGTCTCTGTATCGTGCTGTCTGTCTCTGTCTCTGTGTCTGTATCGTGCTGTCTGTCTCTGTCTCTGTATCATGCTGTCTGTCTCTGTCTGTGTATCATGCTGTCTGTCTCTGTCTCTGTCTCTGTATCGTGCTGTCTGTCTCTGTCTCTGTATCGTGCTGTCTGTCTCTGTCTCTGTATCTGTATCGTGCTGTCTGTCTCTGTCTCTGTCTCTTTATCGTGCTGTCTGTCTCTGCCTCTGTCTCTTTATCGTGCTGTCTGTCTCTGTCTCTGTATCGTGCTGTCTGTCTCTGTCGCTGTCTCTTTATCGTGCTGTCTGTCTCTGTCTCTGTCTCTGTATCGTGCTGTCTGTCTCTGTCTCTGTCTCTGTATCGTGCTGTCTGTCTCTGTCTATGTATCGTGCTGTCTGTCTCTATCTCTGTCTCTGTATCGTGCTGTCTGTCTCTGTCTCTGTCTCTGTCTCTGTATCGTGCTGTCTGTCTCTGTCTCTGTCTCTTTATCGTGCTGTCTGTCTCTGTCTCTGTCACTGTATCGTGCTGTCTGTCTCTGTCTCTGTCTCTGTATCGTGCTGTCTGTCTCTGTCTCTGTCTCTGTATCGTGCTGTCTGTCTCTGTCTCTGTCTCTGTATCGTGCTGTCTGTCTCTGTCTCTGTATCGTTCTGTCTGTCTCTGCCTCTGTCTCTTTATCGTGCTGTCTGCCTCTGTCTCTGTCTCTGTATCGTGCTGTCTGTCTCTGTCTCTGTCTCTTTATCGTGCTGTCTGTCTCTGTCTCTGTCTCTTTATCGTGCTGTCTGTCTCTGTCTCTGTATCGTGCTGTCTGTCTCTGTCTCTGTCTCTTTATCGTGCTGTCTCTGTCTCTGTCTCTGTCTCTGTATCGTGCTTCTGTCTCTGTCTCTGTCTCTTTATCGTGCTGTCTGTCTCTGTCTCTGTCTCTGTCTCTGTATCGTTCTGTCTGTCTCTGTCTCTGTCTCTGTATCGTGCTGACTGTCTCTGTCTCTGTCTCTGTATCGTGCTGTCTGTCTCTGTCTCTGTATCGTGCTGTCTGTCTCTGTCTCTGTCTCTGTATCGTGCTGTCTGTCTCTGTCTCTGTATCGTGCTGTCTGTCTCTGTCTCTGTATCGTGCTGTCTGTCTCTGTCTCTGTATCGTGCTGTCTGTCTCTGTCTCTGTCTCTGTATCGTGCTGTCTGTCTCTGTCTCTGTCTCTGTATCGTGCTGCCTGTCTCTGTCTTTGTATCGTGCTGTCTTTCTCTGTCTCTGTATCGTGCTGTCTGTCTCTGTCTCTGTATCGTGCTGTCTGTCTCTGTCTCTGTATCGTGCTGTCTGTCTCTGTCTCTGTCTCTGTATCGTGCTGTCTATCTCTGTCTCTGTCTCTGTATCGTGCTGTCTGTCTCTGTCTTTGTCTCTGTATCGTGCTGTCTGTCTCTGTCTCTGTCTCTTTATCGTGCTGTCTGTCTCTGTCTCTGTCTCTGTATCGTGCTGTCTGTCTCTGTCTCTGTATCGTGCTGTCTCTCTCTGTCTCTGTCTCTTTATCGTGCTGTCTGTCTCTGTCTCTGTCTCTTTATCGTGCTGTCTGTCTCTGTCTCTGTCTCTGTATCGTGCTGTCTGTCTCTGTCTCTGTATCGTGCTGTCTGTCACTGTCTCTCTCTCTTTATCGTGCTGTCTGTCTCTGTCTCTGTCTCTGTCTCTGTATCGTGCTGTCTGTCTCTGTCTCTGTCTCTGTATCGTGCTGTCTGTCTCTGTCTCTGTCTCTTTATCGTGCTGTCTGTCTCTGTCTCTGTCTCTGTATCGTGCTGTCTGTCTCTGTCTCTGTATCGTGCTGTCTGTCACTGTCTCTCTCTCTTTATCGTGCTGTCTGTCTCTGTCTCTGTCTCTGTCTCTGTATCGTGCTGTCTCTGTCTCTGTCTCTGTATCGGGCTGTCTGTCTCTGTCTCTGTCTCTTTATCGTGCTGTCTGTCTCTGTCTCTGTCTCTGTATCGTGCTGTCTGTCTCTGTCTCTGTCTCTGTATCGTGCTGTCTGTCTCTGTCTCTGTATCGTGCTGTCTGTCTCTGTCTCTGTATCGTGCTGTCTGTCTCTGTGTCTGTCTCTGTATCTTGCTGTCTGTCTCTGTCTCTGTCTCTGTATCGTGCTGTCTGTCTCTGTCTCTGTCTCTGTATCGTGCTGTCTGTCTCTGTCTCTGTCTCTGTCTCTGTCTCTGTATCGTGCTGTCTGTCTCTGTCTCTGTCTCTGTATCGGGCTGTCTGTCTCTGTCTCTGTCTCTGTATCGTGCTGTCTGTCTCTGTCTCTGTATCGTGCTGTCTGTCTCTGTCTTTGTCTCTGTATCGTGCTGTCTGTCTCTGTCTCTGTCTCTTTATCGTGCTGTCTGTCTCTGTCTCTGTCTCTTTATCGTGCTGTCTGTCTCTGTCTCTGTCTCTGTATCGTGCTGTCTGTCTCTGTCTCTGTCTCTGTATCGTGCTGTCTGTCTCTGTCTCTGTATCGTGCTGTCTGTCTCTGTGTCTGTCTCTGTATCTTGCTGTCTGTCTCTGCCTCTGTCTCTTTATCGTGCTGTCTGTCCCTGTCTCTGTATCGTGCTGTCTGTCTCTGTCACTGTCTCTTTATCGTGCTGTCTGTCTCTGTCTCTGTCTCTGTATCGTGCTGTCTGTCTCTGTCTCTGTCTCTGTATCGTGCTGTCTGTCTCTGTCTCTGTCTCTGTATCGTGCTGTCTGTCTCTGTCTCTGTATCGTGCTGTCTGTCTCTGTCTCTGTACCGTGCTGTCTGTCTCTGTCTCTGTATCGTGCTGTCTGTCTCTGTCTATGTCTCTTTATCGTGCTGTCTGTCTCTGTCTCTGTCTCTGTATCGTGCTGTCTGTCTCTGTCTCTGTATCGTGTTGTCTGTCTCTGTCTCTGTCTCTTTATCGTGCTGTCTGTCTCTGTCTCTGTATCGTGCTGTCTGTCTCTGTCTCTGTCTCTGTATCGTGGTGTCTGTCTCTGTCTCTGTATCGTGCTGTCTGTCTCTGTCTCTGTATCGTGCTGTCTGTCTCTGTCTCTGTATCTGTATCGTGCTGTCTGTCTCTGTCTCTGTATCGTGCTGTCTGTCTCTGTCTCTGTATCGTGCTGTCTCTGTCTCTGTCTCTGTATCGTGCTGTCTGTCTCTGTCTCTGTCTCTGTATCGTGCTGTCTGTCTCTGTCTCTGTCTCTGTATCGTACTGTCTGTCTCTGTCTCTGTCTCTTTATCGTGCTGTCTGTCTCTGTCTCTTTATCGTGCTGTCTGTCTCTGTCTCTGTCTCTTTATCGTGCTGTCTGTCTCTCTCTGTCTCTGTATCGTGCTGTCTGTCTCTGTCTCTGTCTCTGTATCGTGCTGTCTGTCTCTGTCTCTGTCTCTTTATCGTGCTCTCTGTCTCTGTCTCTGTCTCTTTATCGTGCTGTCTGTCTCTGTGTCTGTCACTGTATCGTGCTGTCTGTCTCTGTCTCTGTCTCTGTATCGTGCTGTCTGTCTCTGTCTCTGTCTCTGTATCGTGCTGTCTGTCTCTGTCTCTGTCTCTGTCTCTGTATCGTGCTGTCTGTCTCTGTCTCTGTCTCTTTATCGTGCTGTCTGTCTCTGTCTCTGTCTCTGTATCGTGCTGTCTGTCTCTGTGTCTGTCTCTTTATCGTGCTGTCTGTCTCTGTCTCTGTCTCTGTATCGTGCTGTCTGTCTCTGTCTCTGTCTCTGTATCGTGCTGTCTGTCTCTGTGTCTGTCTCTTTATCGTGCTGTCTGTCTCTGTCTCTGTCTCTGTATCGTGCTGTCTGTCTCTGTCTCTGTATCGTGCTGTCTGTCTCTGTCTCTCTCTCTGTATCGTGCTGTCTGTCTCTGTCTCTGTCTCTGTATTGTGCTGTCTGTCTCTGTCTCTGTCTCTTTATCGTGCTGTCTGTCTCTTACTCTGTCTCTGTATCGTGCTGTCTGTCTCTGTCTCTGTCTCTGTATCGTGCTGTCTGCCTCTGTCTCTGTCTCTGTATCGTGCTGTCTGTCTCTGTCTCTGTCTCTGTATCGTGCTGTCTGTCTCTGTCTCTGTCTCTGTATCGTGCTGTCTGTCTCTGTCTCTGTCTCTTTATCGTGCTGTCTGTCTCTGTCTCTGTATCGTGCTGTCTGTCTCTGTCTCTGTCTGTATCGTGCTGTCTATCTCTGTCTCTGTATCGTGCTGTCTGTCTCTGTCTCTGTCTCTTTATCGTGCTGTCTGTCTCTGTCTCTGTCTCTGTATCGTGCTCTCTGTCTCTGTCTCTGTCTCTGTATCGTGCTGTCTGTCTCTGTCTCTGTCTCTTTATCGTGCTGTCTGTCTCTGTCTCTGTCTCTGTATCGTGCTGTCTGTCTCTGTCTCTGTCTCTGTATCGTGCTGTCTGTCTCTGTCTCTGTATCGTTCTGTCTGTCTCTGCCTCTGTCTCTTTATCGTGCTGTCTGCCTCTGTCTCTGTCTCTGTATCGTGCTGTCTGTCTCTGTCTCTGTCTCTTTATCGTGCTGTCTGTCTCTGTCTCTGTCTATTTATCGTGCTGTCTGTCTCTGTCTCTGTCTCTGTATCGTGCTGTCTGTCTCTGTCTCTGTCTCTTTATCGTGCTGTCTCTGTCTCTGTCTCTGTCTCTGTATCGTGCTTCTGTCTCTGTCTCTGTCTCTTTATCGTGCTGTCTGTCTCTGTCTCTGTCTCTGTATCGTTCTGTCTGTCTCTGTCTCTGTATCGTGCTGACTGTCTCTGTCTCTGTATCGTGCTGTCTGTCTCTGTCTCTGTATCGTGCTGTCTGTCTCTGTCTCTGTCTCTGTATCGTGCTGTCTGTCTCTGTCTCTGTCTCTGTATCGTGCTGTCTATCTCTGTCTCTGTATCGTGCTGTCTGTCTCTGTCTCTGTATCGTGCTGTCTGTCTCTGTCTCTGTCTCTGTATCGTGCTGTCTGTCTCTGTCTCTGTCTCTGTATCGTGCTGTCTGTCTCTGTCTCTGTATCGTGCTGTCTTTCTCTGTCTCTGTATCGTGCTGTCTGTCTCTGTCTCTGTATCGTGCTGTCTGTCTCTGTCTCTGTATCGTGCTGTCTGTCTCTGTCTCTGTCTCTGTATCGTGCTGTCTATCTCTGTCTCTGTCTCTGTATCGTGCTGTCTGTCTCTGTCTTTGTCTCTGTATCGTGCTGTCTGTCTCTGTCTCTGTCTCCTTATCGTGCTGTCTGTCTCTGTCTCTGTATCGTGCTGTCTGTCTCTGTCTCTGTATCGTGCTGTCTCTCTCTGTCTCTGTCTCTTTATCGTGCTGTCTGTCTCTGTCTCTGTCTCTGTCTCTTTATCGTGCTGTTTGTCTCTGTCTCTGTCTCTGTATCGTGCTGTCTGTCTCTGTCTCTGTATCGTGCTGTCTGTCTCTGTCTCTGTCTCTGTTTCGTGCTGTCTGTCTCTGTCTCTGTATCGTGCTGTCTGTCTCTGTCTCTCTCTCTTTATCGTGCTGTCTGTCTCTGTCTCTGTCTCTGTCTCTGTCTCTGTATCGTGCTGCCTGTCTCTGTCTCTGTCTCTGTATCGTGCTGTCTGTCTCTGTCTCTGTCTCTGTATCGTGCTGTCTGTCTCTGTCTCTGTCTCTGTATCGTGCTGTCTGTCTCTGTCTCTGTCTCTTTATCATGCTGTCTGTCTCTGTCTCTGTATCGTGCTGTCTGTCTCTGTCTCTGTCTCTTTATCGTGCTGTCTGTCTCTGTCTCTGTCTCTGTCTCTGTATCGTGCTGTCTGTCTCTGTCTCTGTCTCTGTATCGTGCTGTCTGTCTCTGTCTCTGTATCGTGCTGTCTGTCTCTGTCTCTGTATCGTGCTGTCTGTCTCTGTGTCTGTCTCTGTATCTTGCTGTCTGTCTCTGTCTCTGTCTCTGTATCGTGCTGTCTGTCTCTGTCTCTGTATCGTGCTGTCTGTCTCTGTCTCTGTCTCTGTATCGTGCTGTCTGTCTCTGTCTCTTTATCGTGCTGTCTGTCTCTGTCTCTGTCTCTTTATCGTGCTGTCTGTCTCTGTCTCTGTATCGTGCTGTCTGTCTCTGTCTCTGTCTCTGTATCGTGCTGTCTGTCTCTGTCTCTGTCTCTGTATCGTGCTGTCTGTCTCTGTCTCGGTATCGTGCTCTCTGTCTCTGTCTCTGTCTCTGTATCGTGCTGTCTGTCTCTGTCTCTGTTTCTGTATCGTGCTGTCTGTCTCTGTCTCTTTATCGTGCTGTCTGTCTCAGTCTCTGTCTCTGTATCGTGCTGTCTGTCTCTGTCTCTGTTTCTGTATCGTGCTTCTGTCTCTGTCTCTGTCTCTGTATCGTGCTGTCTGTCTCTGTCTCTGTCTCTGTATCGTGCTGTCTGTCTCTGTCTCTGTATCGTGCTGTCTGTCTCTGTCTCTGTATCGTGCTGTCTGTCTCTGTCTCTGTACCGTGCTGTCTGTCTCTGTCTCTGTATCGTGTTGTCTGTCTCTGTCTATGTCTCTTTATCGTGCTGTCTGTCTCTGTCTCTGTCTCTGTATCGTGCTGTCTGTCTTTGTCTCTGTATCGTGTTGTCTGTCTCTGTCTCTGTCTCTTTATCGTGCTGTCTGTCTCTGTCTCTGTATCGTGCTGTCTGTCTCTGTCTCTGTCTCTGTATCGTGGTGTCTGTCTCTGTCTCTGTATCGTGCTGTCTGTCTCTGTCTCTGTCTCTGTATCGTGCTGTCTGTCTCTGTCTCTGTCTCTGTATCTGTATCGTGCTGTCTGTCTCTGTCTCTGTATCGTGCTGTCTGTCTCTGTCTCTGTCTCTGTATCATGCTGTCTGTCTCTGTCTCTGTCTCTGTATCGTGCTGTCTGTCTCTGTCTCTGTCTCTGTATCGTGCTGTCTGTCTCTGTCTCTGTCTCTTTATCGTGCTGTCTGTCTCTGTCTCTTTATCGTGCTGTCTGTCTCTGTCTCTGTCTCTTTATCGTGCTGTCTGTCTCTCTCTGTCTCTGTATCGTGCTGTCTGTCTCTGTCTCTGTCTCTGTATCGTGCTGTCTGTCTCTGTCTCTGTCTCTTTATCGTGCTCTCTGTCTCTGTCTCTGTCTCTTTATCGTGCTGTCTGTCTCTGTCTCTGTCACTGTATCGTGCTGTCTGTCTCTGTCTCTGTCCCTGTATCGTGCTGTCTGTCTCTGTCTCTGTCTCTGTATCGTGCTGTCTGTCTCTGTCTCTGTCTCTCTCTCTGTATCGTGCTGTCTGTCTCTGTCTCTGTCTCTGTATCGTGCTGTCTGTCTCTGTCTCTGTCTCTGTATCGTGCTGTCTGTCTCTGTCTCTGTCTCTGTATCGTGCTGTCTGTCTCTTACTCTGTCTCTGTATCGTGCTGTCTGTCTCTGTCTCTGTCTCTGTATCGTGCTGTCTGTCTCTGTCTCTGTCTCTGTATCGTGCTGTCTGTCTCTGTCTCTGTCTCTGTATCGTGCTGTCTGTCTCTGTCTCTGTCTCTGTATCGTGCTGTCTGTCTCTGTCTCTGTCTCTTTATCGTGCTGTCTGTCTCTGTCTCTGTATCGTGCTGTCTGTCTCTGTCTCTGTCTCTGTATCGTGCTGTCTATCTCTGTCTCTGTATCGTGCTGTCTGTCTCTGTCTCTGTCTCTTTATCGTGCTGTCTGTCTCTGTCTCTGTCTCTGTATCGTGCTCTCTGTCTCTGTCTCTGTCTCTGTATCGTGCTGTCTGTCTCTGTCTCTGTCTCTGTATCGTTCTGTCTGTCTCTTCCTCTGTCTCTTTATCGTGCTGTCTGTCTCTGTCTCTGTATCGTGCTGTCTGTCTCTGTCTCTGTATCGTGCTGTCTGTCTCTGTCTCTGTCTCTTTATCGTGCTGTCTGTCTCTGTCTCTGTCTCTTTATCGTGCTGTCTGTCTCTGTCTCTGTCTCTGTATCGTGCTGTCTGTCTCTGTCTCTGTCTCTTTATCGTGCTGTCTGTCTCTGTCTCTGTCTCTGTATCGTGCTGTCTGTCTCTGCCTCTGTCTCTGTATCGTGCTGACTGTCTCTGTCGCTGTCTCTGTATCGTGCTGTCTGTCTCTGTCTCTGTATCGTGCTGTCTGTCTCTGTCTCTGTCTCTGTATCGTGCTGTCTGTCTCTGTCTCTGTATCGTGCTGTCTGTCTCTGTCTCTGTCTCTTTATCGTGCTCTCTGTCTCTGTCTCTGTCTCTTTATCGTGCTGTCTGTCTCTGTCTCTGTCTCTGTCTCTGTATCGTGCTGTCTGTCTCTGTCTCTTTATCGTGCTGTCTGTCTCTGACTCTGTCTCTGTATCGTGCTGTCTGTCTCTGTCTCTGTCTCTTTATCGTGCTGTCTCTGTCTCTGTCTCTGTATCGTGCTGTCTGTCTCTGTCTCTGTCTCTTTATCGTGCTGTCTGTCTCTGTCTCTGTCTCTGTCTCTGTATCGTGCTGTCTGTCTCTGTCTCTGTATCGTGCTGACTGTCTCTGTCTCTGTCTCTGTATCGTGCTGTCTGTCTCTGTCTCTGTATCGTGCTGTCTGTCTCTGTCTCTGTCTCTGTATCGTGCTGTCTGTCTCTGTCTCTGTCTCTGTATCGTGCTGTCTGTCTCTGTCTCTGTCTCTATCGTGCTGTCTGTCTCTGTCTCTGTCTCTTTAACGTGCTGTCTTTCTCTGTCTCTGTCTCTGTATCGTGCTGTCTGTCTCTGTCTCTGTCTCTGTCTCTGTATCGTGCTGTCTGTCTCTGTCTCTGTCTCTTTATCGTGCTGTCTGTCTCTGTCTCTGTCTCTGTATCGTGCTGTCTGTCTCTGTCTCTGTCTCTGTATCGTGCTGTCTGTCTCTGTCTCTGTCTCTGTATCGTGCTGTCTGTCTCTGTCTCTGTATCGTGCTGACTGTCTCTGTCTCTGTCTCTGTATCGTGCTGTCTGTCTCTGTCTCTGTATCGTGCTGTCTGTCTCTGTCTCTGTCTCTGTATCGTGCTGTCTGTCTCTGTCTCTGTATCGTGCTGTCTGTCTCTGTCTCTGTCTCTGTATCGTGCTGTCTGTCTCTGTCTCTGTATCGTGCTGTCTGTCTCTGTCTCTGTCTCTTTATCGTGCTCTCTGTCTCTGTCTCTGTCTCTTTATCGTGCTGTCTGTCTCTGTCCCTGTCTCTGTCTCTGTCTCTGTATCGTGCTGTCTGTCTCTGTCTCTGTCTCTTTATCGTGCTGTCTGTCTCTGTCTCTGTCTCTGTATCGTGCTGTCTGTCTCTGTCTCTGTCTCTGTATCGTGCTGTCTGTCTCTGTCTCTGTCTCTTTATCGTGCTGTCTCTGTCTCTGTCTCTGTATCGTGCTGTCTGTCTCTGTCTCTGTCTCTTTATCGTGCTGTCTGTCTCTGTCTCTGTCTCTGTCTCTGTATCGTGCTGTCTGTCTCTGTCTCTGTCTCTGTATCGTGCTGACTGTCTCTGTCTCTGTCTCTGTATCGTGCTGTCTGTCTCTGTCTCTGTATCGTGCTGTCTGTCTCTGTCTCTGTCTCTGTATCGTGCTGTCTGTCTCTGTCTCTGTCTCTGTATCGTGCTGTCTGTCTCTGTCTCTGTCTCTTTATCGTGCTGTCTGTCTCTGTCTCTGTCTCTTTAACGTGCTGTCTTTCTCTGTCTCTGTCTCTGTATCGTGCTGTCTGTCTCTGTCTCTGTCTCTGTATCGTGCTGTCTGTCTCTGTCTCTGTCTCTTTATCGTGCTGTCTGTCTCTGTCTCTGTCTCTGTATCGTGCTGTCTGTCTCTGTCTCTGTCTCTGTATCGTGCTGTCTGTCTCTGTCTCTGTCTCTGTATCGTGCTGTCTGTCTCTGTCTCTGTATCGTGCTGACTGTCTCTGTCTCTGTCTCTGTATCGTGCTGTCTGTCTCTGTCTCTGTATCGTGCTGTCTGTCTCTGTCTCTGTCTCTGTATCGTGCTGTCTGTCTCTGTCTCTGTCTCTGTATCGTGCTGTCTGTCTCTGTCTCTGTCTCTTTATCGTGCTGTCTGTCTCTGTCTCTGTCTCTGTCTCTGTATCGTGCTGTCTGTCTCTGTCTCTGTATCGTGCTGTCTGTCTCTGTCTCTGTCTCTGTCTCTGTATCGTGCTGTCTGTCTCTGTCTCTGTATCGTGCTGTCTGTCTCTATCTCTGTCTCTGTCTCTGTATCGTGCTGTCTGTTTCTGTCTCTGTCTCTGTATCGTGCTGTCTGTCTTGTCTCTGTCTCTGTATCGTGCTGTCTGTCTCTGTCTCTGTCTCTGTATCGTGCTGTCTGTCTCTGTCTCTGTATCGTGCTGTCTGTCTCTGTCTCTGTCTCTGTATCGTGCTGTCTGTCTCTGTCTCTGTCTCTGTATCGTGCTGTCTGTCTCTGTATCTGTATCATGCTGTCTGTCTCTGTCTCTGTATCATGCTGTCTGTCTCTGTCTCTGTCTCTGTATCGTGCTGTCTGTCTCTGTCTCTGTATCGTGCTGTCTGTCTCTGTCTCTGTATCTGTATCGTGCTGTCTGTCTCTGTCTCTGTCTCTTTATCGTGCTGTCTGTCTCTGTATCGTGCTGTCTGTCTCTGCCTCTGTCTCTTTATCGTGCTGTCTGTCTCTGTCTCTGTATCGTGCTGTCTGTGTCTGTCTCTGTCTCTTTATCGTGCTGTCTGTCTCTGTCTCTGTATCGTGCTGTCTGTCTCTGTCTCTGTATCGTGCTGTCTGTCTCTGTGTCTGTCTCTGTATCTTGCTGTCTGTCTCTGTCTCTGTCTCTGTATCGTGCTGTCTGTCTCTGTCTCTGTATCGTGCTGTCTGTCTCTGTCTCTGTCTCTGTATCGTGCTGTCTGTCTCTGTCTCTTTATCGTGCTGTCTGTCTCTGTCTCTGTCTCTTTATCGTGCTGTCTGTCTCTGTCTCTGTATCGTGCTGTCTGTCTCTGTCTCTGTCTCTGTCTCTGTATCGTGCTGTCTGTCTCTGTCTCTGTCTCTGTATCGTGCTGTCTGTCTCTGTCTCGGTATCGTGCTCTCTGTCTCTGTCTCTGTCTCTGTATCGTGCTGTCTGTCTCTGTCTCTGTTTCTGTATCGTGCTGTCTGTCTCTGTCTCTTTATCGTGCTGTCTGTCTCAGTCTCTGTCTCTGTATCGTGCTGTCTGTCTCTGTCTCTGTTTCTGTATCGTGCTTCTGTCTCTGTCTCTGTCTCTGTATCGTGCTGTCTGTCTCTGTCTTTGTCTCTGTATCGTGCTGTCTTTCTCTGTCTCTGTATCGTGCTGTCTGTCTCTGTCTCTGTATCGTGCTGTCTGTCTCTGTCTCTGTCTCTGTATCGTGCTGTCTATCTCTGTCTCTGTCTCTGTATCGTGCTGTCTGTCTCTGTCTTTGTCTCTGTATCGTGCTGTCTGTCTCTGTCTCTGTCTCTTTATCGTGCTGTCTGTCTCTGTCTCTGTATCGTGCTGTCTGTCTCTGTCTCTGTATCGTGCTGTCTCTCTCTGTCTCTGTCTCTTTATCGTGCTGTCTGTCTCTGTCTCTGTCTCTTTATCGTGCTGTTTGTCTCTGTCTCTGTCTCTGTATCGTGCTGTCTGTCTCTGTCTCTGTATCGTGCTGTCTGTCTCTGTCTCTGTCTCTGTATCGTGCTGTCTGTCTCTGTCTCTGTATCGTGCTGTCTGTCTCTGTCTCTCTCTCTTTATCGTGCTGTCTGTGTCTGTCTCTGTCTCTGTCTCTGTCTCTGTCACTGTATCGTGCTGCCTGTCTCTGTCTCTGTCTCTGTATCGTGCTGTCTGTCTCTGTCTCTGTCTCTGTATCGTGCTGTCTGTCTCTGTCTCTGTCTCTGTATCGTGCTGTCTGTCTCTGTCTCTGTCTCTTTATCATGCTGTCTGTCTCTGTCTCTGTATCGTGCTGTCTGTCTCTGTCTCTGTCTCTTTATCGTGCTGTCTGTCTCTGTCTCTGTCTCTGTCTCTGTATCGTGCTGTCTGTCTCTGTCTCTGTCTCTGTATCGTGCTGTCTGTCTCTGTCTCTGTATCGTGCTGTCTGTCTCTGTCTCTGTATCGTGCTGTCTGTCTCTGTGTCTGTCTCTGTATCTTGCTGTCTGTCTCTGTCTCTGTCTCTGTATCGTGCTGTCTGTCTCTGTCTCTGTATCGTGCTGTCTGTCTCTGTCTCTGTCTCTGTATCGTGCTGTCTGTCTCTGTCTCTTTATCGTGCTGTCTGTCTCTGTCTCTGTCTCTTTATCGTGCTGTCTGTCTCTGTCTCTGTATCGTGCTGTCTGTCTCTCTCTCTGTCTCTGTATCGTGCTGTCTGTCTCTGTCTCTGTCTCTGTATCGTGCTGTCTGTCTCTGTCTCGGTATCGTGCTCTCTGTCTCTGTCTCTGTCTCTGTATCGTGCTGTCTGTCTCTGTCTCTGTTTCTGTATCGTGCTGTCTGTCTCTGTCTCTTTATCGTGCTGTCTGTCTCAGTCTCTGTCTCTGTATCGTGCTGTCTGTCTCTGTCTCTGTTTCTGTATCGTGCTTCTGTCTCTGTCTCTGTCTCTGTATCGTGCTGTCTGTCTCTGTCTCTGTCTCTGTATCGTGCTGTCTGTCTCTGTCTCTGTATCGTGCTGTCTGTCTCTGTCTCTGTATCGTGCTGTCTGTCTCTGTCTCTGTACCGTGCTGTCTGTCTCTGTCTCTGTATCGTGCTGTCTGTCTCTGTCTATGTCTCTTTATCGTGCTGTCTGTCTCTGTCTCTGTCTCTGTATCGTGCTGTCTGTCTTTGTCTCTGTATCGTGTTGTCTGTCTCTGTCTCTGTCTCTTTATCGTGCTGTCTGTCTCTGTCTCTGTATCGTGCTGTCTGTCTCTGTCTCTGTCTCTGTATCGTGGTGTCTGTCTCTGTCTCTGTATCGTGCTGTCTGTCTCTGTCTCTGTCTCTGTATCGTGCTGTCTGACTCTGTCTCTGTCTCTGTATCTGTATCGTGCTGTCTGTCTCTGTCTCTGTATCGTGCTGTCTGTCTCTGTCTCTGTCTCTGTATCATGCTGTCTGTCTCTGTCTCTGTCTCTGTATCGTGCTGTCTGTCTCTGTCTCTGTCTCTGTATCGTGCTGTCTGTCTCTGTCTCTGTCTCTTTATCGTGCTGTCTGTCTCTGTCTCTTTATCGTGCTGTCTGTCTCTGTCTCTGTCTCTTTATCGTGCTGTCTGTCTCTCTCTGTCTCTGTATCGTGCTGTCTGTCTCTGTCTCTGTCTCTGTATCGTGCTGTCTGTCTCTGTCTCTGTCTCTTTATCGTGCTCTCTGTCTCTGTCTCTGTCTCTTTATCGTGCTGTCTGTCTCTGTCTCTGTCTCTTTATCGTGCTGTCTGTCTCTGTCTCTGTCACTGTATCGTGCTGTCTGTCTCTGTCTCTGTCTCTGTATCGTGCTGTCTGTCTCTGTCTCTGTCTCTTTATCGTGCTCTCTGTCTCTGTCTCTGTCTCTGTATCGTGCTGTCTGTCTCTGTCTCTGTCTCTTTATCGTGCTGTCTGTCTCTGTCTCTGTCACTGTATCGTGCTGTCTGTCTCTGTCTCTGTCTCTGTATCGTGCTGTCTGTCTCTGTCTCTGTCTCTGTATCGTGCTGTCTGTCTCTGTCTCTGTCTCTCTCTCTGTATCGTGCTGTCTGTCTCTGTCTCTGTCTCTGTATCGTGCTGTCTGTCTCTGTCTCTGTCTCTTTATCGTGCTGTCTGTCTCTTACTCTGTCTCTGTATCGTGCTGTCTGTCTCTGTCTCTGTATCGTGCTGTCTGTCTCTGTCTCTGTCTCTGTATCGTGCTGTCTGTCTCTGTCTCTGTCTCTGTATCGTGCTGTCTGTCTCTGTCTCTGTCTCTGTATCGTGCTGTCTGTCTCTGTCTCTGTCTCTTTATCGTGCTGTCTGTCTCTGTCTCTGTATCGTGCTGTCTGTCTCTGTCTCTGTCTCTGTATCGTGCTGTCTATCTCTGTCTCTGTATCGTGCTGTCTGTCTCTGTCTCTGTCTCTTTATCGTGCTGTCTGTCTCTGTCTCTGTCTCTGTATCGTTCTCTCTGTCTCTGTCTCTGTCTCTGTATCGTGCTGTCTGTCTCTGTCTCTGTCTCTGTATCGTTCTGTCTGTCTCTTCCTCTGTCTCTTTATCGTGCTGTCTGTCTCTGTCTCTGTATCGTGCTGTCTGTCTCTGTCTCTGTCTCTTTATCGTGCTGTCTGTCTCTGTCTCTGTCTCTTTATCGTGCTGTCTGTCTCTGTCTCTGTCTCTGTATCGTGCTGTCTGTCTCTGTCTCTGTCTCTTTATCGTGCTGTCTGTCTCTGTCTCTGTCTCTGTATCGTGCTGTCTGTCTCTGCCTCTGTCTCTGTATCGTGCTGACTGTCTCTGTCGCTGTCTCTGTATCGTGCTGTCTGTCTCTGTCTCTGTATCGTGCTGTCTGTCTCTGTCTCTGTCTCTTTATCGTGCTGTCTGTCTCTGTCTCTGTCTCTGTATCGTGCTGTCTGTCTCTGTCTCTGTCTCTTTATCGTGCTCTCTGTCTCTGTCTCTGTCTCTTTATCGTGCTGTCTGTCTCTGTCTCTGTCTCTGTCTCTGTATCGTGCTGTCTGTCTCTGTCTCTGTCTCTTTATCGTGCTGTCTGTCTCTGACTCTGTCTCTGTATCGTGCTGTCTGTCTCTGTCTCTGTCTCTTTATCGTGCTGTCTCTGTCTCTGTCTCTGTATCGTGCTGTCTGTCTCTGTCTCTGTCTCTTTATCGTGCTGTCTGTCTCTGTCTCTGTCTGTCTCTGTATCGTGCTGTCTGTCTCTGTCTCTGTCTCTGTATCGTGCTGACTGTCTCTGTCTCTGTCTCTGTATCGTGCTGTCTGTCTCTGTCTCTGTATCGTGCTGTCTGTCTCTGTCTCTGTCTCTGTATCGTGCTGTCTGTCTCTGTCTCTGTCTCTGTATTGTGCTGTCTGTCTCTGTCTCTGTCTCTATCGTGCTGTCTGTCTCTGTCTCTGTCTCTTTAACGTGCTGTCTTTCTCTGTCTCTGTCTCTGTATCGTGCTGTCTGTCTCTGTCTCTGTCTCTGTCTCTGTATCGTGCTGTCTGTCTCTGTCTCTGTCTCTTTATCGTGCTGTCTGTCTCTGTCTCTGTCTCTGTATCGTGCTGTCTGTCTCTGTCTCTGTCTCTGTATCGTGCTGTCTGTCTCTGTCTCTGTCTCTGTATCGTGCTGTCTTTCTCTGTCTCTGTATCGTGCTGACTGTCTCTGTCTCTGTCTCTGTATCGTGCTGTCTGTCTCTGTCTCTGTATCGTGCTGTCTGTCTCTGTCTCTGTCTCTGTATCGTGCTGTCTGTCTCTGTCTCTGTATCGTGCTGTCTGTCTCTGTCTCTTTATCGTGCTCTCTGTCTCTGTCTCTTTATCGTGCTGTCTGTCTCTGTCTCTGTCTCTGTCTCTGTCTCTGTATCGTGCTGTCTGTCTCTGTCTCTTTATCGTGCTGTCTGTCTCTGTCTCTGTCTCTGTATCGTGCTGTCTGTCTCTGTCTCTGTCTCTGTACCGTGCTGTCTGTCTCTGTCTCTGTCTCTTTATCGTGCTGTCTCTGTCTCTGTCTCTGTATCGTGCTGTCTGTCTCTGTCTCTGTCTCTTTATCGTGCTGTCTGTCTCTGTCTCTGTCTCTGTCTCTGTATCGTGCTGTCTGTCTCTGTCTCTGTCTCTGTATCGTGCTGACTGTCTCTGTCTCTGTCTCTGTATCGTGCTGTCTGTCTCTGTCTCTGTCTCTGTATCGTGCTGACTGTCTCTGTCTCTGTCTCTTTATCGTGCTGTCTGTCTCTGTCTCTGTCTCTGTCTCTGTATCGTGCTGTCTGTCTCTGTCTCTGTCTCTGTATCGTGCTGCCTGTCTCTGTCTCTGTCTCTGTGTCGTGCTGTCTGTCTCTGTCTCTGTCTCTGTATCGTGCTGTCTGTCTCTGTCTCTGTCTCTTTATCGTGCTGTCTGTCTCTGTCTCTGTCTCTTTAACGTGCTGTCTTTCTCTGTCTCTGTCTCTGTATCGTGCTGTCTGTCTCTGTCTCTGTCTCTGTATCGTGCTGTCTGTCTCTGTCTCTGTCTCTTTATCGTGCTGTCTGTCTCTGTCTCTGTCTCTGTATCGTGCTGTCTGTCTCTGTCTCTGTCTCTGTATCGTGCTGTCTGTCTCTGTCTCTGTCTCTGTATCGTGCTGTCTGTCTCTGTCTCTGTATCGTGCTGACTGTCTCTGTCTCTGTCTCTGTATCGTGCTGTCTGTCTCTGTCTCTTTATCGTGCTGTCTGTCTCTGTCTCTGTCTCTGTATCGTGCTGTCTGTCTCTGTCTCTGTCTCTGTATCGTGCTGTCTGTCTCTGTCTCTGTCTCTTTATCGTGCTGTCTGTCTCTGTCTCTGTCTCTGTCTCTGTATCGTGCTGTCTGTCTCTGTCTCTGTATCGTGCTGTCTGTCTCTGTCTCTGTCTCTGTCTCTGTATCGTGCTGTCTGTCTCTGTCTCTGTATCGTGCTGTCTGTCTCTATCTCTGTCTCTGTCTCTGTATCGTGCTGTCTGTTTCTGTCTCTGTCTCTGTATCGTGCTGTCTGTCTTGTCTCTGTCTCTGTATCGTGCTGTCTGTCTCTGTCTCTGTCTCTGTATCGTGCTGTCTGTCTCTGTCTCTGTATCGTGCTGTCTGTCTCTGTCTCTGTCTCTGTATCGTGCTCTCTGTCTCTGTCTCTGTCTCTGTATCGTGCTGTCTGTCTCTGTATCTGTATCATGCTGTCTGTCTCTGTCTCTGTATCATGCTGTCTGTCTCTGTCTCTGTCTCTGTATCGTGCTGTCTGTCTCTGTCTCTGTATCGTGCTGTCTGTCTCTGTCTCTGTATCTGTATCGTGCTGTCTGTCTCTGTCTCTGTCTCTTTATCGTGCTGTCTGTCTCTGTATCGTGCTGTCTGTCTCTGCCTCTGTCTCTTTATCGTGCTGTCTGTCTCTGTCTCTGTATCGTGCTGTCTGTGTCTGTCTCTGTCTCTTTATCGTGCTGTCTGTCTCTGTCTCTGTATCGTGCTGTCTGTCTCTGTCTCTGTATCGTGCTGTCTGTCTCTGTGTCTGTCTCTGTATCTTGCTGTCTGTCTCTGTCTCTGTCTCTGTATCGTGCTGTCTGTCTCTGTCTCTGTATCGTGCTGTCTGTCTCTGTCTCTGTCTCTGTATCGTGCTGTCTGTCTCTGTCTCTTTATCGTGCTGTCTGTCTCTGTCTCTGTCTCTTTATCGTGCTGTCTGTCTCTGTCTCTGTATCGTGCTGTCTGTCTCTGTCTCTGTCTCTGTATCGTGCTGTCTGTCTCTGTCTCTGTCTCTGTATCGTGCTGTCTGTCTCTGTCTCGGTATCGTGCTCTCTGTCTCTGTCTCTGTCTCTGTATCGTGCTGTCTGTCTCTGTCTCTGTTTCTGTATCGTGCTGTCTGTCTCTGTCTCTTTATCGTGCTGTCTGTCTCAGTCTCTGTCTCTGTATCGTGCTGTCTGTCTCTGTCTCTGTTTCTGTATCGTGCTTCTGTCTCTGTCTCTGTCTCTGTATCGTGCTGTCTGTCTCTGTCTCTGTCTCTGTATCGTGCTGTCTGTCTCTGTCTCTGTATCGTGCTGTCTGTCTCTGTCTCTGTATCGTGCTGTCTGTCTCTGTCTCTGTACCGTGCTGTCTGTCTCTGTCTATGTCTCTTTATCGTGCTGTCTGTCTCTGTCTATGTCTCTTTATCGTGCTGTCTGTCTCTGTCTCTGTCTCTGTATCGTGCTGTCTGTCTTTGTCTCTGTATCGTGTTGTCTGTCTCTGTCTCTGTCTCTTTATCGTGCTGTCTGTCTCTGTCTCTGTCTCTGTATCGTGCTGTCTGTCTTTGTCTCTGTATCGTGTTGTCTGTCTCTGTCTCTGTCTCTTTATCGTGCTCTCTGTCTCTGTCTCTGTCTCTGTATCGTGCTGTCTGTCTCTGTCTCTGTTTCTGTATCGTGCTGTCTGTCTCTGTCTCTTTATCGTGCTGTCTGTCTCAGTCTCTGTCTCTGTACCGTGCTGTCTGTCTCTGTCTCTGTCTCTGTATCGTGCTGTCTGTCTCTGTCTATGTCTCTTTATCGTGCTGTCTGTCTCTGTCTCTGTCTCTGTATCGTGCTGTCTGTCTTTGTCTCTGTATCGTGTTGTCTGTCTCTGTCTCTGTCTCTTTATCGTGCTGTCTGTCTCTGTCTCTGTATCGTGCTGTCTGTCTCTGTCTCTGTCTCTGTATCGTGGTGTCTGTCTCTGTCTCTGTATCGTGCTGTCTGTCTCTGTCTCTGTCTCTGTATCGTGCTGTCTGTCTCTGTCTCTGTCTCTGTATCTGTATCGTGCTGTCTGTCTCTGTCTCTGTATCGTGCTGTCTGTCTCTGTCTCTGTCTCTGTATCATGCTGTCTGTCTCTGTCTCTGTCTCTGTATCGTGCTGTCTGTCTCTGTCTCTGTCTCTTTATCGTGCTGTCTGTCTCTGTCTCTTTATCGTGCTGTCTGTCTCTGTCTCTGTCTCTTTATCGTGCTGTCTGTCTCTCTCTGTCTCTGTATCGTGCTGTCTGTCTCTGTCTCTGTCTCTGTATCGTGCTGTCTGTCTCTCTCTGTCTCTGTATCGTGCTGTCTGTCTCTGTCTCTGTCTCTGTATCGTGCTGTCTGTCTCTGTCTCTGTCTCTTTATCGTGCTCTCTGTCTCTGTCTCTGTCTCTTTATCGTGCTGTCTGTCTCTGTCTCTGTCACTGTATCGTGCTGTCTGTCTCTGTCTCTGTCTCTGTATCGTGCTGTCTGTCTCTGTCTCTGTCTCTGTATCGTGCTGTCTGTCTCTGTCTCTGTCTCTCTCTCTGTATCGTGCTGTCTGTCTCTGTCTCTGTCTCTGTATCGTGCTGTCTGTCTCTGTCTCTGTATCGTGCTGTCTGTCTCTGTCTCTGTCTCTGTATCGTGCTGTCTGTCTCTGTCTCTGTATCGTGCTGTCTGTCTCTGTCTCTGTATCGTGCTGTCTGTCTCTGTCTCTGTCTCTTTATCGTGCTGTCTGTCTCTTACTCTGTCTCTGTATCGTGCTGTCTGTCTCTGTCTCTGTCTCTGTATCGTGCTGTCTGTCTCTGTCTCTGTCTCTGTATCGTGCTGTCTGTCTCTGTCTCTGTCTCTGTATCGTGCTGTCTGTCTCTGTCTCTGTCTCTGTATCGTGCTGTCTGTCTCTGTCTCTGTCTCTTTATCGTGCTGTCTGTCTCTGTATCTGTATCGTGCTGTCTGTCTCTGTCTCTGTCTCTGTATCGTGCTGTCTATCTCTGTCTCTGTATCGTGCTGTCTGTCTCTGTCTCTGTCTCTTTATCGTGCTGTCTGTCTCTGTCTCTGTATCGTGCTCTCTGTCTCTGTCTCTGTATCGTGCTGTCTGTCTCTGTCTCTGTCTCTGTATCGTTCTGTCTGTCTCTTCCTCTGTCTCTTTATCGTGCTGTCTGTCTCTGTCTCTGTATCGTGCTGTCTGCCTCTGTCTCTGTCTCTTTATCGTGCTGTCTGTCTCTGTCTCTGTCTCTTTATCGTGCTGTCTGTCTCTGTCTCTGTCTCTGTATCGTGCTGTCTGTCTCTGTCTCTGTCTCTTTATCGTGCTGTCTGTCTCTGTCTCTGTCTCTGTATCGTGCTGTCTGTCTCTGCCTCTGTCTCTGTATCGTGCTGACTGTCTCTGTCGCTGTCTCTGTATCGTGCTGTCTGTCTCTGTCTCTGTATCGTGCTGTCTGTCTCTGTCTCTGTCTCTGTATCGTGCTGTCTGTCTCTGTCTCTGTATCGTGCTGTCTGTCTCTGTCTCTGTCTCTTTATCGTGCTCTCTGTCTCTGTCTCTGTCTCTTTATCGTGCTGTCTGTCTCTGTCTCTGTCTCTGTCTCTGTATCGTGCTGTCTGTCTCTGTCTCTGTCTCTTTATCGTGCTGTCTGTCTCTGACTCTGTCTCTGTATCGTGCTGTCTGTCTCTGTCTCTGTCTCTTTATCGTGCTGTCTCTGTCTCTGTCTCTGTATCGTGCTGTCTGTCTCTGTCTCTGTCTCTGTCTCTGTATCGTGCTGTCTGTCTCTGTCTCTGTCTCTGTATCGTGCTGACTGTCTCTGTCTCTGTCTCTGTATCGCGCTGTCTGTCTCTGTCTCTGTATCGTGCTGTCTGTCTCTGTCTCTGTCTCTGTATCGTGCTGTCTGTCTCTGTCTCTGTCTCTGTATCGTGCTGTCTGTCTCTGTCTCTGTCTCTATCGTGCTGTCTGTCTCTGTCTCTGTCTCTTTAACGTGCTGTCTTTCTCTGTCTCTGTCTCTGTATCGTGCTGTCTGTCTCTGTCTCTGTCTCTGTCTCTGTATCGTGCTGTCTGTCTCTGTCTCTGTCTCTTTATCGTGCTGTCTGTCTCTGTCTCTGTCTCTGTATCGTGCTGTCTGTCTCTGTCTCTGTCTCTGTATCGTGCTGTCTGTCTCTGTCTCTGTCTCTGTATCGTGCTGTCTGTCTCTGTCTCTGGATCGTGCTGACTGTCTCTGTCTCTGTCTCTGTATCGTGCTGTCTGTCTCTGTCTCTGTATCGTGCTGTCTGTCTCTGTCTCTGTATCGTGCTGTCTGTCTCTGTCTCTGTATCGTGCTGTCTGTCTCTGTCTCTGTCTCTTTATCGTGCTCTCTGTCTCTGTCTCTGTCTCTTTATCGTGCTGTCTGTCTCTGTCTCTGTCTCTGTCTCTGTATCGTGCTGTCTGTCTCTGTCTCTGTCTCTTTATCGTGCTGTCTGTCTCTGTCTCTGTCTCTGTATCGTGCTGTCTGTCTCTGTCTCTGTCTCTGTATCGTGCTGTCTGTCTCTGTCTCTGTCTCTTTATCGTGCTGTCTCTGTCTCTGTCTCTGTATCGTGCTGTCTGTCTCTGTCTCTGTCTCTTTATCGTGCTGTCTGTCTCTGTCTCTGTCTCTGTCTCTGTATCGTGCTGTCTGTCTCTGTCTCTGTCTCTGTATCGTGCTGACTGTCTCTGTCTCTGTCTCTGTATCGTGCTGTCTGTCTCTGTCTCTGTATCGTGCTGTCTGTCTCTGTCTCTGTCTCTGTATCGTGCTGTCTGTCTCTGTCTCTGTCTCTGTATCGTGCTGTCTGTCTCTGTCTCTGTCTCTGTATCGTGCTGTCTGTCTCTGTCTCTGTCTCTTTAACGTGCTGTCTTTCTCTGTCTCTGTCTCTGTATCGTGCTGTCTGTCTCTGTCTCTGTCTCTGTATCGTGCTGTCTGTCTCTGTCTCTGTCTCTTTATCGTGCTGTCTGTCTCTGTCTCTGTCTCTGTATCGTGCTGTCTGTCTCTGTCTCTGTCTCTGTATCGTGCTGTCTGTCTCTGTCTCTGTCTCTGTATCGTGCTGTCTGTCTCTGTCTCTGTATCGTGCTGACTGTCTCTGTCTCTGTCTCTTTATCGTGCTGTCTGTCTCTGTCTCTGTATCGTGCTGTCTGTCTCTGTCTCTGTCTCTGTATCGTGCTGTCTGTCTCTGTCTCTGTATCGTGCTGTCTGTCTCTGTCTCTGTCTCTTTATCGTGCTGTCTGTCTCTGTCTCTGTCTCTGTCTCTGTATCGTGCTGTCTGTCTCTGTCTCTGTATCGTGCTGTCTGTCTCTGTCTCTGTCTCTGTCTCTGTATCGTGCTGTCTGTCTCTGTCTCTGTATCGTGCTGTCTGTCTCTATCTCTGTCTCTGTCTCTGTATCGTGCTGTCTGTTTCTGTCTCTGTCTCTGTATCGTGCTGTCTGTCTTGTCTCTGTCTCTGTATCGTGCTGTCTGTCTCTGTCTCTGTCTCTGTATCGTGCTGTCTGTCTCTGTCTCTGTATCGTGCTGTCTGTCTCTGTCTCTGTCTCTGTATCGTGCTGTCTGTCTCTGTCTCTGTCTCTGTATCGTGCTGTCTGTCTCTGTATCTGTATCATGCTGTCTGTCTCTGTCTCTGTATCATGCTGTCTGTCTCTGTCTCTGTCTCTGTATCGTGCTGTCTGTCTCTGTCTCTGTATCGTGCTGTCTGTCTCTGTCTCTGTATCTGTATCGTGCTGTCTGTCTCTGTCTCTGTCTCTTTATCGTGCTGTCTGTCTCTGTATCGTGCTGTCTGTCTCTGCCTCTGTCTTTTTATCGTGCTGTCTGTCTCTGTCTCTGTATCGTGCTGTCTGTGTCTGTCTCTGTCTCTTTATCGTGCTGTCTGTCTCTGTCTCTGTCTCTGTATCGTGCTGTCTGTCTCTGTCTCTGTCTCTGTATCGTGCTGTCTGTCTCTGTCTCTGTCTCTGTATCGTGCTGTCTGTCTCTATCTCTGTCTCTGTATCGTGCTGTCTGTCTCTGTCTCTGTCTCTGTCTCTGTATCGTGCTGTCTGTCTCTGTCTCTGTCTCTGTATCGTGCTGTCTGTCTCTGTCTCTGTCTCTGTATCGTGCTGTCTGTCTCTGTCTCTGTCTCTTTATCGTGCTGTCTGTCTCTGTCTCTGTATCGTGCTGTCTGTCTCTGTCTCTGTCTCAGTATCGTGCTGTCTGTCTCTGTCTCTGTCTCTGTATCGTGCTGTCTGTCTCTTTATCGTGCTGTCTGTCTCTGTCTCTGTCTCTTGATCGTGCTGTCTGTCTCTGTCTCTGTATCGTGCTGTCTGTCTCTGTATCATGCTGTCTGTCTCTCTCTCTGTCTCTGTATCGTGCTGTCTGTCTCTGTCTCTGTCTCTGTATCGTGCTGTCTGTATCTGTCTCTGTCTCTGTATCGTGCTGTCTGTCTCTGTCTCTGTCTCTTTATCGTGCTGTCTGTCTCTGTCTCTGTCTCTGTATCGTGCTGTCTGTCTCTGTCTCTGTCTCTGTATCGTGCTGTCTGTCTCTGTCTCTGTATCGTGCTGTCTTTCTCTGTCTCTGTCTCTGTATCGTGCAGTCTGTCTCTGTCTCTGTCTCTGTATCGTGCTGTCTGTCTCTGTGTCTGTCTCTGTATCGTGCTGTCTGTCTCTGTCTCTGTCTCTGTCTCTGGCTCTGTCTCTGTCTCTTTATCGTGCTGTCTGTCTCTGTCTCTGTCTCTGTATCGTGCTGTCTGTATCTGTCTCTGTCTCTGTATCGTGCTGTCTGTCTCTGTCTCTGTCTCTTCATCGTGCTGTCTGTCTCTGTCTCTGTCTCTGTATCGTGCTGTCTGTCTCTGTCTCTGTCTCTGTATCTGTATCGTGCTGTCTGTCTCTGTCTCTGTATCGTGCTGTCTGTCTCTGTCTCTGTCTCTGTATCATGCTGTCTGTCTCTGTCTCTGTCTCTGTATCGTGCTGTCTGTCTCTGTCTCTGTCTCTGTATCGTGCTGTCTGTCTCTGTCTCTGTCTCTTTATCGTGCTGTCTGTCTCTGTCTCTTTATCGTGCTGTCTGTCTCTGTCTCTGTCTCTTTATCGTGCTGTCTGTCTCTGTCTCTGTCTCTGTCTCTGTATCGTGCTGTCTGTCTCTGTCTCTGTCTCTGTATCGTGCTGTCTGTCTCTCTCTGTCTCTGTATCGTGCTGTCTGTCTCTGTCTCTGTATCGTGCTGTCTGTCTCTGTCTCTGTCTCTTTATCGTGCTCTCTGTCTCTGTCTCTGTCTCTTTATCGTGCTGTCTGTCTCTGTCTCTGTCACTGTATCGTGCTGCCTGTCTCTGTCTCTGTCTCTGTATCGTGCTGTCTGTCTCTGTCTCTGTCTCTGTATCGTGCTGTCTGTCTCTGTCTCTGTCTCTCTCTCTGTATCGTGCTGTCTGTCTCTGTCTCTGTCTCTGTATCGTGCTGTCTGTCTCTGTCTCTGTCTCTTTATCGTGCTGTCTGTCTCTTACTCTGTCTCTGTATCGTGCTGTCTGTCTCTGTCTCTGTCTCTGTATCGTGCTGTCTGTCTCTGTCTCTGTCTCTGTATCGTGCTGTCTGTCTCTGTCTCTGTCTCTGTATCGTGCTGTCTGTCTCTGTCTCTGTCTCTGTATCGTGCTGTCTGTCTCTGTCTCTGTCTCTTTATCGTGCTGTCTGTCTCTGTATCTGTATCGTGCTGTCTGTCTCTGTCTCTGTCTCTGTATCGTGCTGTCTATCTCTGTCTCTGTATCGTGCTGTCTGTCTCTGTCTCTGTCTCTTTATCGTGCTGTCTGTCTCTGTCTCTGTATCGTGCTCTCTGTCTCTGTCTCTGTCTCTGTATCGTGCTGTCTGTCTCTGTCTCTGTCTCTGTATCGTTCTGTCTGTCTCTTCCTCTGTCTCTTTATCGTGCTGTCTGTCTCTGTCTCTGTATCGTGCTGTCTGTCTCTGTCTCTGTCTCTTTATCGTGCTGTCTGTCTCTGTCTCTGTCTCTTTATCGTGCTGTCTGTCTCTGTCTCTGTCTCTGTATCGTGCTGTCTGTCTCTGTCTCTGTCTCTTTATCGTGCTGTCTGTCTCTGTCTCTGTCTCTGTATCGTGCTGTCTGTCTCTGCCTCTGTCTCTGTATCGTGCTGACTGTCTCTGTCGCTGTCTCTGTATCGTGCTGTCTGTCTCTGTCTCTGTATCGTGCTGTCTGTCTCTGTCTCTGTCTCTGTATCGTGCTGTCTGTCTCTGTCTCTGTATCGTGCTGTCTGTCTCTGTCTCTGTCTCTTTATCGTGCTCTCTGTCTCTGTCTCTGTCTCTTTATCGTGCTGTCTGTCTCTGTCTCTGTCTCTGTATCGTGCTGTCTGTCTCTGTCTCTGTCTCTTTATCGTGCTGTCTGTCTCTGACTCTGTCTCTGTATCGTGCTGTCTGTCTCTGTCTCTGTCTCTTTATCGTGCTGTCTCTGTCTCTGTCTCTGTATCGTGCTGTCTGTCTCTGTCTCTGTCTCTTTATCGTGCTGTCTGTCTCTGTCTCTGTCTCTGTCTCTGTATCGTGCTGTCTGTCTCTGTCTCTGTCTCTGTATCGTGCTGACTGTCTCTGTCTCTGTCTCTGTATCGTGCTGTCTGTCTCTGTCTCTGTATCGTGCTGTCTGTCTCTGTCTCTGTCTCTGTATCGTGCTGTCTGTCTCTGTCTCTGTCTCTGTATCGTGCTGTCTGTCTCTGTCTCTGTCTCTATCGTGCTGTCTGTCTCTGTCTCTGTCTCTTTAACGTGCTGTCTTTCTCTGTCTCTGTCTCTGTATCGTGCTGTCTGTCTCTGTCTCTGTCTCTGTCTCTGTATCGTGCTGTCTGTCTCTGTCTCTGTCTCTTTATCGTGCTGTCTGTCTCTGTCTCTGTCTCTGTATCGTGCTGTCTGTCTCTGTCTCTGGATCGTGCTGACTGTCTCTGTCTCTGTCTCTGTATCGTGCTGTCTGTCTCTGTCTCTGTATCGTGCTGTCTGTCTCTGTCTCTGTATCGTGCTGTCTGTCTCTGTCTCTGTATCGTGCTGTCTGTCTCTGTCTCTGTCTCTTTATCGTGCTCTCTGTCTCTGTCTCTGTCTCTTTATCGTGCTGTCTGTCTCTGTCTCTGTCTCTGTCTCTGTATCGTGCTGTCTGTCTCTGTCTCTGTCTCTTTATCGTGCTGTCTGTCTCTGTCTCTGTCTCTGTATCGTGCTGTCTGTCTCTGTCTCTGTCTCTGTATCGTGCTGTCTGTCTCTGTCTCTGTCTCTTTATCGTGCTGTCTCTGTCTCTGTCTCTGTATCGTGCTGTCTGTCTCTGTCTCTGTCTCTTTATCGTGCTGTCTGTCTCTGTCTCTGTCTCTGTCTCTGTATCGTGCTGTCTGTCTCTGTCTCTGTCTCTGTATCGTGCTGACTGTCTCTGTCTCTGTCTCTGTATCGTGCTGTCTGTCTCTGTCTCTGTATCGTGCTGTCTGTCTCTGTCTCTGTCTCTGTATCGTGCTGTCTGTCTCTGTCTCTGTCTCTGTATCGTGCTGTCTGTCTCTGTCTCTGTCTCTTTATCGTGCTGTCTGTCTCTGTCTCTGTCTCTTTAACGTGCTGTCTTTCTCTGTCTCTGTCTCTGTATCGTGCTGTCTGTCTCTGTCTCTGTCTCTGTATCGTGCTGTCTGTCTCTGTCTCTGTCTCTGTATCGTGCTGTCTGTCTCTGTCTCTGTATCGTGCTGACTGTCTCTGTCTCTGTCTCTTTATCGTGCTGTCTGTCTCTGTCTCTGTATCGTGCTGTCTGTCTCTGTCTCTGTCTCTGTATCGTGCTGTCTGTCTCTGTCTCTGTCTCTGTATCGTGCTGTCTGTCTCTGTCTCTGTCTCTTTATCGTGCTGTCTGTCTCTGTCTCTGTCTCTGTATCGTGCTGTCTGTCTCTGTCTCTGTATCGTGCTGTCTGTCTCTGTCTCTGTCTCTGTCTCTGTATCGTGCTGTCTGTCTCTGTCTCTGTATCATGCTGTCTGTCTCTATCTCTGTCTCTGTCTCTGTATCGTGCTGTCTGTTTCTGTCTCTGTCTCTGTATCGTGCTGTCTGTCTTGTCTCTGTCTCTGTATCGTGCTGTCTGTCTCTGTCTCTGTCTCTGTATCGTGCTGTCTGTCTCTGTCTCTGTATCGTGCTGTCTGTCTCTGTCTCTGTCTCTGTATCATGCTGTCTGTCTCTGTCTCTGTCTCTGTATCGTGCTGTCTGTCTCTGTCTCTGTATCGTGCTGTCTGTCTCTGTCTCTGTATCTGTATCGTGCTGTCTGTCTCTGTCTCTGTCTCTTTATCGTGCTGTCTGTCTCTGTATCGTGCTGTCTGTCTCTGCCTCTGTCTCTTTATCGTGCTGTCTGTCTCTGTCTCTGTATCGTGCTGTCTGTGTCTGTCTCTGTCTCTTTATCGTGCTGTCTGTCTCTGTCTCTGTCTCTGTATCGTGCTGTCTGTCTCTGTCTCTGTCTCTGTATCGTGCTGTCTGTCTCTGTCTCTGTCTCTGTATCGTGCTGTCTGTCTCTATCTCTGTCTCTGTATCGTGCTGTCTGTCTCTGTCTCTGTCTCTGTCTCTGTATCGTGCTGTCTGTCTCTGTCTCTGTCTCTGTATCGTGCTGTCTGTCTCTGTCTCTGTCTCTTTATCGTGCTGTCTGTCTCTGTCTCTGTCTCTGTATCGTGCTGTCTGTCTCTGTCTCTGTCTCTTTATCGTGCTGTCTGTCTCTGTCTCTGTATCGTGCTGTCTGTCTCTGTCTCTGTCTCAGTATCGTGCTGTCTGTCTCTGTCTCTGTCTCTGTATCGTGCTGTCTGTCTCTTTATCGTGCTGTCTGTCTCTGTCTCTGTCTCTTGATCGTGCTGTCTGTCTCTGTCTCTGTATCGTGCTGTCTGTCTCTGTATCATGCTGTCTGTCTCTCTCTCTGTCTCTGTATCGTGCTGTCTGTCTCTGTCTCTGTCTCTGTATCGTGCTGTCTGTATCTGTCTCTGTCTCTGTATCGTGCTGTCTGTCTCTGTCTCTGTCTCTTTATCGTGCTGTCTGTCTCTGTCTCTGTCTCTGTATCGTGCTGTCTGTCTCTGTCTCTGTCTCTGTATCGTGCTGTCTGTCTCTGTCTCTGTATCGTGCTGTCTTTCTCTGTCTCTGTCTCTGTATCGTGCAGTCTGTCTCTGTCTCTGTCTCTGTATCGTGCTGTCTGTCTCTGTGTCTGTCTCTGTATCGTGCTGTCTGTCTCTGTCTCTGTCTCTGTCTCTGGCTCTGTCTCTGTCTCTTTATCGTGCTGTCTGTCTCTGTCTCTGTCTCTGTATCGTGCTGTCTGTATCTGTCTCTGTCTCTGTATCGTGCTGTCTGTCTCTGTCTCTGTCTCTTCATCGTGCTGTCTGTCTCTGTCTCTGTCTCTGTATCGTGCTGTCTGTCTCTGTCTCTGTCTCTGTATCGTGCTGTCTGTCTCTGTCTCTGTATCGTGCTGTCTGTCTCTGTCTCTGTATCGTGCTGTCTGTCTCTGTCTCTGTCTCTGTATCGTGCTGTCTATCTCTGTCTCTGTATCGTGCTGTCTGTCTCTGTCTCTGTATCTGTATCGTGCTGTCTGTCTCTGTCTCTTTATCGTGCTGTCTGTCTCTGTATCGTGCTGTCTGTCTCTGCCTCTGTCTCTTTATCGTGCTGTCTGTCTCTGTCTCTGTATCGTGCTGTCTGTCTCTGTCTCTGTCTCTTTATCGTGCTGTCTGTCTCTGTCTCTGTCTCTGTATCGTGCTGTCTGTCTCTGTCTCTGTCTCTGTATCGTGCTGTCTGTCTCTGTCTCTGTATCGTGCTGTCTGTCTCTGTCTCTGTCTCTGTATCGTGCTGTCTGTCTCTGTCTCTGTATCGTGCTGTCTGTCTCTGTCTCTGCCTCTGTATCGTGCTGTCTGTCTCTGTCTCTGTCTCTGTATCGTGCTGTCTGTCTCTGTCTCTGTCTCTGTATCGTGCTGTCTGTCTCTGTCTCTGTCTCTTTATCGTGCTGTCTGTCTCTGTCTCTGTATCGTGCTGTCTGTCTCTGTCTCTGTCTCTGTATCGTGCTGTCTGCCTCTGTCTCTGTCTCTGTATCGTGCTGTCTGTCTCTGTCTCTGTCTCTGTATCGTGCTGCCTGTCTCTGTATCTGTCTCTATGTCGTGCTGTCTGTCTCTGTCTCTGTCTCTTTATCGTGCTGTCTGTCTCTGTCTCTGTATCGTGCTGTCTGTCTCTTTATCGTGCTGTCTGTCTCTGTCTCTGTCTCTTTATCGTGCTGTCAGTCTCTGTCTCTGTATCGTGCTGTCTGTCTCTGTCTCTGTCTCTTTATCGTGCTGTCTGTCTCTGTATCGTGCTGTCTGTCTCTGCCTCTGTCTCTTTATCGTGCTGTCTGTCTCTGTCTCTGTATCGTGCTGTCTGTGTCTGTCTCTGTCTCTTTATCGTGCTGTCTGTCTCTGTCTCTGTCTCTGTATCGTGCTGTCTGTCTCTGTCTCTGTCTCTGTATCGTGCTGTCTGTCTCTGTCTCTGTCTCTGTATCGTGCTGTCTGTCTCTATCTCTGTCTCTGTATCGTGCTGTCTGTCTCTGTCTCTGTCTCTGTATCGTGCTGTCTGTCTCTGTCTCTGTCTCTGTATCGTGCTGTCTGTCTCTGTCTCTGTCTCTGTATCGTGCTGTCTGTCTCTGTCTCTTTATCGTGCTGTCTGTCTCTGTCTCTGTATCGTGCTGTCTGTCTCTGTCTCTGTATCGTGCTGTCTGTCTCTTTATCGTGCTGTCTGTCTCTGTCTCTGTCTCTTGATCGTGTTGTCTGTCTCTGTCTCTGTATCGTGCTGTCTGTCTCTGTCTCTGTATCATGCTGTCTGTCTCTCTCTCTGTCTCTGTATCGTGCTGTCTGTCTCTGTCTCTGTCTCTGTATCGTGCTGTCTGTATCTGTCTCTGTCTCTGTATTGTGCTGTCTGTCTCTGTCTCTGTCTCTTTATCGTGCTGTCTGTCTCTGTCTCTGTCTCTGTATCGTGCTGTCTGTCTCTGTCTCTGTCTCTGTATCGTGCTGTCTGTCTCTGTCTCTGTATCGTGCTGTCTGTCTCTGTGTCTGTCTCTGTATCGTGCTGTCTGTCTCTGTCTCTGTCTCTGTCTCTGGCTCTGTCTCTGTCTCTTTATCGTGCTGTCTGTCTCTGTCTCTGTCTCTGTATCGTGCTGTCTGTATCTGTCTCTGTCTCTGTATCGTGCTGTCTGTCTCTGTCTCTGTCTCTTCATCGTGCTGTCTGTCTCTGTCTCTGTCTCTGTATCGTGCTGTCTGTCTCTGTCTCTGTCTCTGTATTGTGCTGTCTGTCTCTGTCTCTGTATCGTGCTGTCTGTCTCTGTCTCTGCATCGTGCTGTCTGTCTCTGTCTCTGTCTCTGTATCGTGCTGTCTGTCTCTGTCTCTGTATCGTGCTGTCTGTCTCTGTCTCTGTCTCAGTATCGTGCTGTCTGTCTCTGTCTCTGTCTCTGTATCGTGCTGTCTGTCTCTTTATCGTGCTGTCTGTCTCTGTCTCTGTCTCTTGATCGTGCTGTCTGTCTCTGTCTCTGTATCGTGCTGTCTGTCTCTGTATCATGCTGTCTGTCTCTCTCTCAGTCTCTGTATCGTGCTGTCTGTCTCTGTCTCTGTCTCTGTATCGTGCTGTCTGTATCTGTCTCTGTCTCTGTATCGTGCTGTCTGTCTCTGTCTCTGTCTCTTTATCGTGCTGTCTGTCTCTGTCTCTGTCTCTGTATCGTGCTGTCTGTCTCTGTCTCTGTCTCTGTATCGTGCTGTCTGTCTCTGTCTCTGTATCGTGCTGTCTTTCTCTGTCTCTGTCTCTGTATCGTGCAGTCTGTCTCTGTCTCTGTCTCTGTATCGTGCTGTCTGTCTCTGTGTCTGTCTCTGTATCGTGCTGTCTGTCTCTGTCTCTGTCTCTGGCTCTGTCTCTGTCTCTTTATCGTGCTGTCTGTCTCTGTCTCTGTCTCTTTAACGTGCTGTCTTTCTCTGTCTCTGTCTCTGTATCGTGCTGTCTGTCTCTGTCTCTGTATCGTGCTGTCTGTCTCTGTCTCTGTCTCTTTATCGTGCTGTCTGTCTCTGTCTCCTCTCTGTATCGTGCTGTCTGTCTCTGTCTCTGTCTCTGTATCGTGCTGTCTGTCTCTGTCTCTGTCTCGGTATCGTGCTGTCTGTCTCTGTCTCTGTATCGTGCTGACTGTCCCTGTCTCTGTCTCTGTATCGTGCTGTCTGTCTCTGTCTCTGTATCGTGCTGTCTGTCTCTGTCTCTGTCTCTGTATCGTGCTGTCTGTCTCTGTCTCTGTCTCTGTATCGTGCTGTCTGTCTCTGTCTCTGTCTCTTTATCGTGCTGTCTGTCTCTGTCTCTGTCTCTGTCTCTGTATCGTGCTGTCTGTCTCTGTCTCTGTATCGTGCTGTCTGTCTCTGTCTCTGTCTCTGTCTCTGTATCGTGCTGTCTGTCTCTGTCTCTGTCTCTGTATCGTGCTGTCTGTCTCTATCTCTGTCTCTGTCTCTGTATCGTGCTGTCTGTTTCTGTCTCTGTCTCTGTATCGTGCTGTCTGTCTTGTCTCTGTCTCTGTATCGTGCTGTCTGTCTCTGTCTCTGTCTCTGTATCGTGCTGTCTGTCTCTGTCTCTGTATCGTGCTGTCTGTCTCTGTCTCTGTCTCTGTATCGTGCTATCTGTCTCTGTCTCTGTCTCTGTATCGTGCTGTCTGTCTCTGTCTCTGTATCATGCTGTCTGTCTCTGTCTCTGTCTCTGTATCGTGCTGTCTGTCTCTGTCTCTGTATCATGCTGTCTGTCTCTGTCTCTGTCTCTGTATCGTGCTATCTGTCTCTGTCTCTGTCTCTGTATCGTGCTGTCTGTCTCTGTCTCTGTATCGTGCTGTCTGTCTCTGTATCTGTATCGTGCTGTCTGTCTCTGTCTCTGTCTCTTTATCGTGCTGTCTGTCTCTGTATCGTGCTGTCTGTCTCTGCCTCTGTCTCTTTATCGTGCTGTCTGTCTCTGTCTCTGTATCGTGCTGTCTGTCTCTGTCTCTGTCTCTTTATCGTGCTGTCTGTCTCTGTCTCTGTCTCTGTATCGTGCTGTCTGTCTCTGTCTCTGTCTCTGTATCGTGCTGTCTGTCTCTGTCTCTGTCTCTGTATCGTGCTGTCTGTCTCTATCTCTGTCTCTGTATCGTGCTGTCTGTCTCTGTCTCTGTCTCTGTCTCTGTATCGTGCTGTCTGTCTCTGTCTCTGTCTCTGTATCGTGCTGTCTGTCTCTGTCTCTGTCTCTGTATCGTGCTGTCTGTCTCTGTCTCTTTATCGTGCTGTCTGTCTCTGTCTCTGTTTCGTGCTGTCTGTCTCTGTCTCTGTCTCAGTATCGTGCTGTCTGTCTCTGTCTCTGTATCGTGCTGTCTGTCTCTTTATCGTGCTGTCTGTCTCTGTCTCTGTCTCTTGATCGTGCTGTCTGTCTCTGTCTCTGTATCGTGCTGTCTGTCTCTGTCTCTGTATCATGCTGTCTGTCTCTCTCTCTGTCTCTGTATCGTGCTGTCTGTCTCTGTCTCTGTCTCTGTATCGTGCTGTCTGTATCTGTCTCTGTCTCTGTATCGTGCTGTCTGTCTCTGTCTCTGTCTCTTTATCGTGCTGTCTGTCTCTGTCTCTGTCTCTGTATCGTGCTGTCTGTCTCTGTCTCTGTCTCTGTATCGTGCTGTCTGTCTCTGTCTCTGTATCGTGCTGTCTTTCTCTGTCTCTGTCTCTGTATCGTGCAGTCTGTCTCTGTCTCTGTCTCTGTATCGTGCTGTCTGTCTCTGTCTCTGTCTCTGTATCGTGCTGTCTGTCTCTGTCTCTGTCTCTGTCTCTGGCTCTGTCTCTGTCTCTTTATCGTGCTGTCTGTCTCTGTCTCTGTCTCTGTATCGTGCTGTCTGTATCTGTCTCTGTCTCTGTATCGTGCTGTCTGTCTCTGTCTCTGTCTCTTCATCGTGCTGTCTGTCTCTGTCTCTGTCTCTGTATCGTGCTGTCTGTCTCTGTCTCTGTCTCTGTATCGTGCTGTCTGTCTCTGTCTCTGTATCGTGCTGTCTGTCTCTGTCTCTGTATCGTGCTGTCTGTCTCTGTCTCTGTCTCTGTATCGTGCTGTCTATCTCTGTCTCTGTATCGTGCTGTCTGTCTCTGTCTCTGTATCTGTATCGTGCTGTCTGTCTCTGTCTCTGTCTCTTTATCGTGCTGTCTGTCTCTGTATCGTGCTGTCTGTCTCTGCCTCTGTCTCTTTATCGTGCTGTCTGTCTCTGTCTCTGTATCGTGCTGTCTGTCTCTGTCTCTGTCTCTTTATCGTGCTGTCTGTCTCTGTCTCTGTCTCTGTATCGTGCTGTCTGTCTCTGTCTCTGTCTCTGTATCGTGCTGTCTGTCTCTGTCTCTGTATCGTGCTGTCTGTCTCTGTCTCTGTCTCTGTATCGTGCTGTCTGTCTCTGTCTCTGTCTCTGTATCGTGCTGTCTGTCTCTGTCTCTGTATCGTGCTGTCTGTCTCTTTCTCTGTCTCTGCCTCTGTATCGTGCTGTCTGTCTCTGTCTCTGTATCGTGCTGTCTGTCTCTGTCTCTGTCTCTGTATCGTGCTGTCTGTCTCTGTCTCTGTCTCTTTATCGTGCTGTCTGTCTCTGTCTCTGTCTCTGTATCGTGCTGTCTGTCTCTGTCTCTGTCTCTGTATCGTGCTGTCTGCCTCTGTCTCTGTCTCTGTATCGTGCTGTCTGTCTCTGTATCTGTCTGTATGTCGTGCTGTCTGTCTCTGTCTCGGTCTCTTTATCGTGCTGTCTGTCTCTGTCTCTGTCTCTGTATCGTGCTGTCTGTCTCTTTATCGTGCTGTCTGTCTCTGTCTCTGTCTCTTTATCGTGCTGTCAGTCTCTGTCTCTGTATCGTGCTGTCTGTCTCTGTCTCTGTATCATGCTGTCTGTCTCTCTCTCTGTCTCTGTATCGTGCTGTCTGTCTCTGTCTCTGTCTCTGTATCGTGCTGTCTGTGTCTGTCTCTGTCTCTGTATCGTGCTGTCTGTCTCTGTCTCTGTCTCTTTATCCTGCTGTCTGTCTCTGTCACTGTCTCTGTATCGTGCTGTCTGTCTCTGTCTCTGTATCGTGCTGTCTGTCTCTGTCTCTGTATCGTGCTGTCTGTCTCTGTCTCTGTCTCTGTATCGTGCTGTCTGTCTCTGTCTCTGTCTCTGTATCGTGCTGTTTGTCTCTGTCTCTGTCTCTGTATCGTGCTGTCTGTCTCTGTCTCTGTCTCTGTATCGTGCTGTCTGTCTCTGTCTCTGTCTCTTTATCGTGCTGTCTGTCTCTGTCTCTGTCTCTTTATCGTGCTGTCTGTCTCTGTCTCTGTATCGTGCTGTCAGTCTCTGTCTCTGTCTCTGTATCGTGCTGTCTGTCTCTGTCTCTTTATCGTGCTGTCTGTCTCTGTCTCTGTATCGTGCTGTCTGTCTCTGTCTCTGTCTCTTTATCGTGCTGTCTGTCTCTGTCTCTGTCTCTGTATCGTGCTGTCTGTCTCTGTCTCTGTCTCTGTATCGTGCTGTCTGTCTCTGTCTCTGTCTCTGTATCGTGCTGTCTGTCTCTGTCTCTGTCTCTTTATCGTGCTGTCTGTCTCTGTCTCTGTCTCTTTATCGTGCTGTCTGTCTCTGTCTCTGTCTCTGTCTCTGTCTCTTTATCGTGCTGTCTGTCTCTGTCTCCGTATCGTGCTGTCTGTCTCTGTCTCTGTATCGTGCTGTCTGTCTCTGTCTCTGTATCGTGCTGTCTGTCTCTGTCTCTGTCTCTTTATCGTGCTGGCTGTCTCTGTCTCTGTCTCTTTATCGTGCTGTCTGTCTCTGTCTCTGTATCGTGCTGTCTGTCTCTGTCTCTGTCTCTTTATCGTGCTGTCTGTCTCTGTCTCTGTCTCTGTAACGTGCTGTCTGTCTCTGTCTCTGTATCGTGCTGTCTGTCTCTGTCTCTGTATCGTGCTGTCTGTCTCTGTCTCTGTCTCTGTATCGTGCTGTCTGTCTCTGTCTCTGTATCGTGCTGTCTGTCTCTGTCTCTGTCTCTTTATCGTGCTGTCTGTCTCTGTCTCTGTATCGTGCTGTCTGTCTCTGTCTCTGTATCGTGCTGTCTCTCTCTGTCTCTGTCTCTTTATCGTGCTGTCTGTCTCTGTCTCTGTCTCTTTATCATGCTGTCTGTCTCTGTCTCTGTATCGTGCTGTCTGTCTCTGTCTCTGTCTCTGTATCGTGCTGTCTGTCTCTGTCTCTGTATCGTGCTGTCTGTCTCTGTCTCTGTATCGTGCTGTCTGTCTCTGTCTCTGTATCGTGCTGTCTGTCTCTGTCTCTGTGTCTGTATCGTGCTGTCTGTCTCTGTCTCTCTCTCTTTATCGTGCTGTCTGTCTCTGTCTCTGTCTCTGTATCGTGCTGTCTGTCTCTGTCTCTGTCTCTGTATCGTGCTGTCTGTCTCTGTCTCTGTATCGTGCTGTCTGTCTCTGTCTCTGTATCGTGCTGTCTGTCTCTGTATCGTGCTGTCTGTCTCTGTCTCTGTCTCTTTATCGTGCTGTCTGTCTCTGTCTCTGTATCGTGCTGTCTCTCTCTGTCTCTGTCTCTTTATCGTGCTGTCTGTCTCTGTCTCTGTCTCTTTATCGTGCTGTCTGTCTCTGTCTCTGTCTCTGTCTCTTTATCGTGCTGTCTGTCTCTGTCTCTGTATCGTGCTGTCTGTCTCTGTCGCTGTATCGTGCTGTCTGTCTCTGTCTCTGTATCGTGCTGTCTGTCTCTGTGTCTGTCTCTGTATCGTGCTGACTGTCTCTGTCTCTGTCTCTGTTTCGTGCTGTCTGTCTCTGTATCGTGCTGTCTGTCTCTGTCTCTGTCTCTGTATCGTGCTGTCTGTCTCTGTCTCTTTATTATGCTGTCTGTCTCTGTCTCTGTCTCTTTATCGTGCTGTCTGTCTCTGTCTCTGTTTCTGTATCGTGCTGTCTGTCTCTGTCTCTGTCTCTTTATCGTGCTGTCTGTCTCAGTCTCTGTCTCTGTATCGTGCTGTCTGTCTCTGTCTCTGTCTCTGTATCGTGCTGTCTGTCTCTGTCTCTGTCTCTGTATCGTGCTGTCTGTCTCTGTCTCTGTATCGTGCTGTCTGTCTCTGTCTCGGTATCGTGCTGTCTGTCTCTGTCTCCGTATCGTGCTGTCTGTCTCTGTCTCTGTATCGTGCTGTCTGTCTCTATCTATGTCTCTTTATCGTGCTGTCTGTCTCTGTCTCTGTCTCTTTATCGTGCTGTCTGTCTCTGTCTCTGTATCGTGTTGTCTGTCTCTGTCTCTGTCTCTTTATCGTGCTGTCTGTCTCTGTCTCAGTATCGTGCTGTCTGTCTCTGTCTCTGTCTCTGTATCGTGGTGTCTGTCTCTGTCTCTGTATCGTGCTGTCTGTCTCTGTCTCTGTCTCTGTATCGTGCTGTCTGTCTCTGTCTCTTTCTCTGTACCTGTATCGTGCTGTCTGTCTCTGTCTCTGTATCGTGCTGTCTGTCTCTGTCTCTGTCTCTGTATCGTGCTGTCTGTCTCTGTCTCTGTATCGTGCTGTCTGTCTCTGTCTCTGTCTCTTTATCGTGCTGTCTATCTCTGTCTCTTTATCGTCCTGTCTGTCTCTGTCTCTGTCTCTGTATCGTGCTGTCTGTCTCTGTCTCTGTCTCTTTATCGTGCTGTCTGTCTCTGTCTCTGTCTCTTTATCGTGCTGTCTGTCTCTGTCTCTGTCTCTGTATCGTGCTGTCTGTCTCTGTCTCTGTCTCTGTATCGTGCTGTCTGTCTCTGTCTCTGTCTCTGTATCGTGCTGTCTGTCTCTGTCTCTGTCTCTTTATCGTGCTGTCTGTCTCTGTCTCTGTATCGTGCTGTCTGTCTCTGTGTCTGTCTCTTTATCGTGCTGTCTGTATCTGTCTCTGTCTCTGTATCGTGCTGTCTGTCTCTGTCTCTGTATCGTGCTGTCTGTCTCTGTGTCTGTCTCTTTATCGTGCTGTCTGTCTCTGTCTCTGTCTCTGTATCGTGCTGTCTGTCTCTGTCTCTGTATCGTGCTGTCTGTCTCTGTCTCTCTCTCTGTATCGTGCTGTCTGTCTCTGTCTCTGTATCGTGCTGTCTGTCTCTGTCTCTGTCTCTGTCTCTTTATCGTGCTGTCTGTCTCTTACTCTGTCTCTGTATCGTGCTGTCTGTCTCTGTCTCTGTCTCTGTATCGTGCTGTCTGTCTCTGTCTCTGTCTCTGTATCGTGCTGTCTGTCTCTGACTCTGTCTCTGTATCGTGATGTCTGTCGCTGTCTCTGTATCGTGCTGTCTGTCTCTGTCTCTGTCTCTTTATCGTGCTGTCTGTCTCTGTCTCTGTATCGTGCTGTCTGTCTCTGTCTCTGTATCGTGCTGTCTGTCTCTGTCTCTGTCTCTGTATCGTGCTGTCTGTCTCTGTCTCTGTCTCTTTATCGTGCTGTCTGTCTCTGTCTCTGTCTCTGTATCGTGTTCTCTGTCTCTGTCTCTGTCTCTGTATCGTGCTGTCTGTCTCTGTCTCTGTCTCTGTATCGTTCTGTCTGTCTCTGCCTCTGTCTCTTTATCTTGCTGTCTGTCTCTGTCTCTGTCTCTGTATCGTGCTGTCTGTCTCTGTCTCTTTATCGTACTGTCTGTCTCTGTCTCTGTCTCTTTATCGTGCTGTCTGTCTCTGACTCTGTCTCTGTATCGTGCTGTCTGTCTCTGTCTCTGTCTCTTTATCGTGCTGTCTCTGTCTCTGTCTCTGTCTCTGTATCGTGCTGTCTGTCTCTGTCTCTGTCTCTTTATCGTGCTGTCTGTCTCTGTCTCAGTCTCTGTATCGTGCTGTCTGTCTCTGTCTCTGTCTCTGTATCGTGCTGTCTGTCTCTGTCTCTGTCTCTTTATCGTGCTGTCTCTGTCTCTGTCTCTGTCTCTGTATCGTGCTGTCTGTCTCTGTCTCTGTCTCTTTATCGTGCTGTCTGTCTCTGTCTCTGTATCGTGCTGTCTGTCTCTGTCTCTGTATCGTGCTGTCTGTCTCTGTCTCTGTCGCTGTCTCTGTGTCGTGCTGTCTGTCTCTGTCTCTTTATCGTGCTGTCTGTCTCTGTCTCTGTCTCTGTATCGTGCTGTCTGTCTCTGTCTCTGTCTCTTTATCGTGCTGTCTGTCTCTGTCTCTTTATCGTGCTGTCTGTCTCTGTCTCTGTCTCTGTATCATGCTGACTGTCTCTGTCTCTGTATCGTGCTGTCTGTCTCTGTCTCTGTATTGTGCTGTCTGTCTCTGTCTCTGTCTCTGTATCGTGCTGTCTGTCTCTGTCTCTGTCTCTGTATCGTGCTGTCTGTCTCTGTCTCTTTATCGTGCTGTCTGTCTCTGTCTCTGTCTCTTTATCGTGCTGTCTGTCTCTGTCTCTGTCTCTTTATCGTGCTGTCTGTCTCTGTCTCTGTCTCTGTATCGTGCTGTCTGTCTCTGTCTCTGTCTCTGTCTCTGTATCGTGCTGTCTGTCTCTGTCTCTGTCTCTTTATCGTGCTGACTGTCTCTGTCTCTGTCTCTGTATCGTGCTGTCTGATCATGTCTCTGTCTCAGTCTCTGTATCGTGCTGTCTGTCTCTGTCTCTGTATCGTGCTGACTGTCTCTGTCTCTGTATCGTGCTGTCTGTCTCTGTATCTGTATCGTGCTGTCTGTCTCTGTCTCTGTATCGTGCTGTCTGTCTCTGTCTCTGTCTCTGTATTGTTCTGTCTGTCTCTGCCTCTGTCTCTTTATTTTGCTGTCTGTCTCTGTCTCTGTCTCTGTATCGTGCTGTCTGTCTCTGTCTCTGTCTCTTTATCGTGCTGTCTGTCTCTGTCTCTGTCTCTGTCTCTGTATCGTGCTGTCTGTCTCTGTCTCTGTATCGTTATGTCTGTCTCTGTCTCTGTCTCTGTATCGTGCTGTCTGTCTCTGTCTCTGTCTCTGTATCGTGCTGTCTGTCTCTGTCTCTGTATCGTGCTGTCTGTCTCTGTCTCTGTATCGTGCTGACTGTCTCTGTCTCTGTCTCTGTATCGTGCTGTCTGTCTCTGTCTCTGTATCGTGCTGTCTGTCTCTGTCTCTGTCTCTGTATCATGCTGTCTGTCTCTGTCTCTGTCTCTGTATCGTGCTGTCTGTCTCTGTCTCTGTCTCTGTCTCTGTATCGTGCTGTCTGTCTCTGTCTCTGTATCGTGCTGTCTGTCTCTGTCTCTGTATCGTGCTGTCTGTCTCTGTCTCCGTCTCTGTATCGTGCTGTCTGTCTCTGTCTCTGTCTCTGTATCGTGCTGTCTGTCTCTGTCTCTGTATCGTGCTGTCTGTCTCTGTCTCTGTCTCTGTATCGTGCTGTCTGTCTCTGTCTCTGTCTCTGTCTCTGTATCGTGCTGTCTGTCTCTGTCTCTGTATCGTGCTGTCTGTCTCTGTCTCTGTCTCTTTATTGTGCTGTCTGTCTCTGTCTCTGTCTCTTTATCGTGCTGTCTGTCTCTGTCTCTGTCTCTGTATCGTGCTGTCTGTCTCTGTCTCTGAATCTGTATCGTGCTGTCTGTCTCTGTCTCTGTATCGTGCTGTCTGTCTCTGTCTCTGTATCGTGCTGTCTGTCTCTGTCTCTGTATCGTGCTGTCTGTCTCTGTCTATGTCTCTTTATCGTGCAGTCTGCCTCTGTCTCTGTCTCTTTATCGTGCTGTCTGTCTCTGTCTCTGTATCGTGCTGTCTGTCTCTGTCTCTGTATCGTGCTGTCTGTCTCTGTCTCTGTCTCTGTATCGTGCTGTCTGTCTCTGTCTCTGTCTCTGTCTCTGTCTCTGTATCGTGCTGTCTGTCTCTGTCTCTGTATCGTGCTGTCTGTCTCTGTCTCTGTCTCTTTATTGTGCTGTCTCTCTCTGTCTCTTTATCGTGCTGTCTGTCTCTGTCTCTGTTTCTGTATCGTGCTGTCTGTCTCTGTCTCTGTCTCTTTATCGTGCTGTCTGTCTCAGTCTCTGTCTCTGTATCGTGCTGTCTGTCTCTGTCTCTGTCTCTGTATCGTGCTGTCTGTCTCTGTCTCTGTCTCTGTATCGTGCTGTCTGTCTCTGTCTCTGTCTCTTTATCGTGCTGTCTGTCTCTGTCTCTGTCTCTGTCTCTGTATCGTGCTGTCTGTCTCTGTCTCTGTATCGTGCTGTCTGTCTCTGTCTCTTTCTCTGTATCGTGCTGTCTGTCTCTGTCTCTGTCTCTGTATCGTGCTGTCTGTCTCTGTCTCTGTCTCTGTCTCTGTATCGTGCTGTCTGTCTCTGTCTCTGTCTCTTTATCGTGCTGTCTGTCTCTGTCTCTGTATCGTGCTGTCTGTCTCTGTCTCTGTCTCTGTCTCTGTATCGTGCTGTCTGTCTCTGTCTCTGTATCGTGCTGTCTGTCTCTGTCTCTGTCTCTTTATCGTGCTGTCTATCTCTGTCTCTTTATCGTCCTGTCTGTCTCTGTCTCTGTCTCTGTATCGTGCTGTCTGTCTCTGTCTCTGTCTCTTTATCGTGCTGTCTGTCTCTGTCTCTGTCTCTTTATCGTGCTGTCTGTCTCTGTCTCTGTCTCTGTATCGTGCTGTCTGTCTCTGTCTCTGTCTCTGTATCGTGCTGTCTGTCTCTGTCTCTGTCTCTGTATCGTGCTGTCTGTCTCTGTCTCTGTCTCTTTATCGTGCTGTCTGTCTCTGTCTCTGTATCGTGCTGTCTGTCTCTGTGTCTGTCTCTTTATCGTGCTGTCTGTATCTGTCTCTGTCTCTGTATCGTGCTGTCTGTCTCTGTCTCTGTATCGTGCTGTCTGTCTCTGTGTCTGTCTCTTTATCGTGCTGTCTGTCTCTGTCTCTGTCTCTGTATCGTGCTGTCTGTCTCTGTCTCTGTATCGTGCTGTCTGTCTCTGTCTCTCTCTCTGTATCGTGCTGTCTGTCTCTGTCTCTGTCTCTGTATCGTGCTGTCTGTCTCTGTCTCTGTCTCTGTCTCTTTATCGTGCTGTCTGTCTCTTACTCTGTCTCTGTATCGTGCTGTCTGTCTCTGTCTCTGTCTCTGTATCGTGCTGTCTGTCTCTGTCTCTGTCTCTGTATCGTGCTGTCTGTCTCTGACTCTGTCTCTGTATCGTGATGTCTGTCGCTGTCTCTGTCTCTGTATCGTGCTGTCTGTCTCTGTCTCTGTCTCTTTATCGTGCTGTCTGTCTCTGTCTCTGTATCGTGCTGTCTGTCTCTGTCTCTGTATCGTGCTGTCTGTCTCTGTCTCTGTCTCTGTATCGTGCTGTCTGTCTCTGTCTCTGTCTCTTTATCGTGCTGTCTGTCTCTGTCTCTGTCTCGTGTTCTCTGTCTCTGTCTCTGTCTCTGTATCGTGCTGTCTGTCTCTGTCTCTGTCTCTGTATCGTTCTGTCTGTCTCTGCCTCTGTCTCTTTATCTTGCTGTCTGTCTCTGTCTCTGTCTCTGTATCGTGCTGTCTGTCTCTGTCTCTGTCTCTTTATCGTACTGTCTGTCTCTGTCTCTGTCTCTTTATCGTGCTGTCTGTCTCTGTCTCTGTCTCTGTATCGTGCTGTCTGTCTCTGTCTCTGTCTCTTTATCGTGCTGTCTCTGTCTCTGTCTCTGTCTCTGTATCGTGCTGTCTGTCTCTGTCTCTGTCTCTTTATCGTGCTGTCTGTCTCTGTCTCAGTCTCTGTATCGTGCTGTCTGTCTCTGTCTCTGTATCGTGCTGTCTGTCTCTGTCTCTGTCTCTTTATCGTGCTGTCTCTGTCTCTGTCTCTGTCTCTGTATCGTGCTGTCTGTCTCTGTCTCTGTCTCTTTATCGTGCTGTCTGTCTCTGTCTCTGTATCGTGCTGTCTGTCTCTGTCTCTGTATCGTGCTGTCTGTCTCTGTCTCTGTCGCTGTCTCTGTATCGTGCTGTCTGTCTCTGTCTCTTTATCGTGCTGTCTGTCTCTGTCTCTGTCTCTGTATCGTGCTGTCTGTCTCTGTCTCTGTCTCTTTATCGTGCTGTCTGTCTCTGTCTCTGTCTCTGTATCGTGCTGTCTGTCTCTGTCTCTGTATCGTGCTGTCTGTCTCTGTCTCTGTCTCTTTATCGTGCTGTCTGTCTCTGTCTCTTTATCGTGCTGTCTGTCTCTGTCTCTGTCTCTTTATCGTGCTGTCTGTCTCTGTCTCTGTCTCTTTATCGTGCTGTCTGTCTCTGTCTCTGTCTCTGTATCGTGCTGTCTGTCTCTGTCTCTGTCTCTGTCTCTGTATCGTGCTGTCTGTCTCTGTCTCTGTCTCTTTATCGTGCTGACTGTCTCTGTCTCTGTCTCTGTATCGTGCTGTCTGATCATGTCTCTGTCTCTGTCTCTGTATCGTGCTGTCTGTCTCTGTCTCTGTATCGTGCTGACTGTCTCTGTCTCTGTATCGTGCTGTCTGTCTCTGTATCTGTATCGTGCTGTCTGTCTCTGTCTCTGTATCGTGCTGTCTGTCTCTGTCTCTGTCTCTGTATTGTTCTGTCTGTCTCTGCCTCTGTCTCTTTATCTTGCTGTCTGTCTCTGTCTCTGTCTCTGTATCGTGCTGTCTGTCTCTGTCTCTGTCTCTTTATCGTGCTGTCTGTCTCTGTCTCTGTCTCTGTCTCTGTATCGTGCTGTCTGTCTCTGTCTCTGTATCGTGCTGTCTGTCTCTGTCTCTGTCTCTGTCTCTGTCTCTGTATCGTGCTGTCTGTCTCTGTCTCTGTATCGTGCTGTCTGTCTCTGTCTCTGTCTCTGTCTCTGTATCGTGCTGTCTGTCTCTGTCTCTGTCTCTGTATCGTGCTGTCTGTCTCTGTCTCTGTCTCTGTATCGTGCTGTCTGTCTCTGTCTCTGTATCGTGCTGTCTGTCTCTGTATCGTGCTGTCTGTCTCTGTCTCTGTCTCTGTATCGTGCTGTCTGTCTCTGTCTCTGTATCGTGCTGACTGTCTCTGCCTCTGTCTCTGTATCGTGCTGTCTGTCTCTGTCTCTGTATCGTGCTGTCTGTCTCTGTCTCTGTCTCTGTATCATGCTGTCTGTCTCTGTCTCTGTCTCTGTATCGTGCTGTCTGTCTCTGTCTCTGTCTCTGTCTCTGTATCGTGCTGTCTGTCTCTGTCTCTGTATCGTGCTGTCTGTCTCTGTCTCCGTCTCTGTATCGTGCTGTCTGTCTCTGTCTCTGTCTCTGTATCGTGCTGTCTGTCTCTGTCTCTGTATCGTGCTGTCTGTCTCTGTCTCTGTCTCTGTATCGTGCTGTCTGTCTCTGTCTCTGTCTCTGTCTCTGTATCGTGCTGTCTGTCTCTGTCTCTGTCTCTTTATCGTGCTGTCTGTCTCTGTCTCTGTCTCTGTATCGTGCTGTCTGTCTCTGTCTCTGTCTCTGTATCGTGCTGTCTGTCTCTGTCTCTGTCTCTGTATCGTGCTGTCTGTCTCTGTCTCTGTCTCTGTATCGTGCTGTCTGTCTCTGTCTCTGTCTCTTTATCGTGCTGTCTGTCTCTGTCTCTGTCTCTGTATCGTGCTGTCTGTCTCTGTCTCTGACTCTGTATCGTGCTGTCTGTCTCTGTCTCTGTATCGTGCTGTCTGTCTCTGTCTCTGTATCGTGCTGTCTGTCTCTGTCTCTGTATCGTGCTGTCTGTCTCTGTCTATGTCTCTTTATCGTGCAGTCTGCCTCTGTCTCTGTCTCTTTATCGTGCAGTCTGCCTCTGTCTCTGTCTCTGTATCGTGCTGTCTGTCTCTGTCTCTGTATCGTGCTGTCTGTCTCTGTCTCTGTATCGTGCTGTCTGTCTCTGTCTCTGTCTCTGTATCGTGCTGTCTGTCTCTGTCTCTGTCTCTGTCTCTGTCTCTGTATCGTGCTGTCTGTCTCTGTCTCTGTATCGTGCTGTCTGTCTCTGTCTCTGTCTCTTTATTGTGCTGTCTGTCTCTGTCTCTTTATCGTGCTGTCTGTCTCTGTCTCTGTTTCTGTATCGTGCTGTCTGTCTCTGTCTCTGTCTCTTTATCGTGCTGTCTGTCTCAGTCTCTGTCTCTTTATCGTGCTGACTGTCTCTGTCTCTGTCTCTGTATCGTGCTGTCTGATCATGTCTCTGTCTCTGTCTCTGTATCGTGCTGTCTGTCTCTGTCTCTGTATCGTGCTGACTGTCTCTGTCTCTGTATCGTGCTGTCTGTCTCTGTATCTGTATCGTGCTGTCTGTCTCTGTCTCTGTATCGTGCTGTCTGTCTCTGTCTCTGTCTCTGTATTGTTCTGTCTGTCTCTGCCTCTGTCTCTTTATCTTGCTGTCTGTCTCTGTCTCTGTCTCTGTATCGTGCTGTCTGTCTCTGTCTCTGTCTCTTTATCGTGCTGTCTGTCTCTGTCTCTGTCTCTGTCTCTGTATCGTGCTGTCTGTCTCTGTCTCTGTATCGTGCTGTCTGTCTCTGTCTCTGTCTCTGTATCGTGCTGTCTGTCTCTGTCTCTGTCTCTGTATCGTGCTGTCTGTCTCTGTCTCTGTATCGTGCTGTCTGTCTCTGTCTCTGTATCGTGCTGTCTGTCTCTGTCTCTGTCTCTGTATCGTGCTGTCTGTCTCTGTCTCTGTATCGTGCTGACTGTCTCTGCCTCTGTCTCTGTATCGTGCTGTCTGTCTCTGTCTCTGTATCGTGCTGTCTGTCTCTGTCTCTGTCTCTGTATCATGCTGTCTGTCTCTGTCTCTGTCTCTGTATCGTGCTGTCTGTCTCTGTCTCTGTCTCTGTCTCTGTATCGTGCTGTCTGTCTCTGTCTCTGTATCGTGCTGTCTGTCTCTGTCTCCGTCTCTGTATCGTGCTGTCTGTCTCTGTCTCTGTCTCTGTATCGTGCTGTCTGTCTCTGTCTCTGTATCGTGCTGTCTGTCTCTGTCTCTGTCTCTGTATCGTGCTGTCTGTCTCTGTCTCTGTCTCTGTCTCTGTATCGTGCTGTCTGTCTCTGTCTCTGTATCGTGCTGTCTGTCTCTGTCTCTGTCTCTTTATTGTGCTGTCTGTCTCTGTCTCTGTCTCTTTATCGTGCTGTCTGTCTCTGTCTCTGTCTCTGTATCGTGCTGTCTGTCTCTGTCTCTGACTCTGTATCGTGCTGTCTGTCTCTGTCTCTGTATCGTGCTGTCTGTCTCTGTCTCTGTATCGTGCTGTCTGTCTCTGTCTCTGTATCGTGCTGTCTGTCTCTGTCTCTGTATCGTGCTGTCTGTCTCTGTCTCTGTCTCTGTATCGTGCTGTCTGTCTCTGTCTCTCTCTCTGTCTCTTTATCGTGCTGTCTGTCTCTGTCTCTGTCTCTGTATCGTGCTGTCTGTCTCTGTCTCTGTATCGTGCTGTCTGTCTCTGTCTCTTTATCGTGCTGTCTGTCTCTGTCTCTGTCTCTGTCTCTGTATCGTGCTGTCTGTCTCTGTCTCTGTATCGTGCTGTCTGTCTCTGTCTCTTTATCGTGCAGTCTGCCTCTGTCTCTGTCTCTTTATCGTGCTGTCTGTCTCTGTCTCTGTATCGTGCTGTCTGTCTCTGTCTCTGTATCGTGCTGTCTGTCTCTGTCTCTGTCTCTGTATCGTGCTGTCTGTCTCTGTCTCTGTCTCTGTCTCTGTCTCTGTATCGTGCTGTCTGTCTCTGTCTCTGTATCGTGCTGTCTGTCTCTGTCTCTGTCTCTGTATCGTGCTGTCTGTCTCTGTCTCTGTCTCTTTATCGTGCTGTCTGTCTCTGTCTCTGTCGCTGTATCGTGCTGTCTGTCTCTGTCTCTGTCTCTTTATCGTGCTGTCTGTCTCTGTCTCTGTATCGTGCTGTCTGTCTCTGTCTCTGTCTCTGTCTCTGTATCGTGCTGTCTGTCTCTGTCTCTGTTTCTGTATCGTGCTGTCTGTCTCTGTCTCTGTCTCTTTATCGTGCTGTCTGTCTCAGTCTCTGTCTCTGTATCGTGCTGTCTGTCTCTGTCTCTGTCTCTGTATCGTGCTGTCTGTCTCTGTCTCTGTCTCTGTATCGTGCTGTCTGTCTCTGTCTCTGTCTCTTTATCGTGCTGTCTGTCTCTGTCTCTGTCTCTGTCTCTGTCTCTGTCTCTGTATCGTGCTGTCTGTCTCTGTCTCTGTATCGTGCTGTCTGTCTCTGTCTCTTTCTCTGTATCGTGCTGTCTGTCTCTGTCTCTGTCTCTGTATCGTGCTGTCTGTCTCTGTCTCTGTCTCTGTCTCTGTATCGTGCTGTCTGTCTCTGTCTCTGTATCGTGCTGTCTGTCTCTGTCTCTGTCTCTGTCTCTGTATCGTGCTGTCTGTCTCTGTCTCTGTCTCTTTATCGTGCTGTCTGTCTCTGTCTCTGTCTCTGTATCGTGCTGTCTGTCTCTGTCTCTGTCTCTGTATCGTGCTGTCTGTTCATGTCTCTGTCTCTGTCTCTGTATCGTGCTGTCTGTCTCTGTCTCTGTATCGTGCTGACTGTCTCTGTCTCTGTATCTGTATCGTGCTGTCTGTCTCTGTCTCTGTATCGTGCTGTCTGTCTCTGCCTCTGTCTCTGTATCGTGCTGTCTGTCTCTGTCTCTGTCTCTGTATTGTTCTGTCTGTCTCTGCCTCTGTCTCTTTATCTTGCTGTCTGTCTCTGTCTCTGTATCGTGCTGTCTGTCTCTGTCTCTGTATCGTGCTGTATGTCTCTGTCTCTGTCTCTTTATCGTGCTGTCTGTCTCTGTCTCTGTATCGTGCTGTCTGTCTCTGTCTCTGTATCGTGCTGTCTGTCTCTGTCTCTGTCACTGTATCGTGCTGTCTGTCTCTGTCTCTGTCTCTGTATCGTGCTGTCTGTCTCTGTCGCTGTATCGTGCTGTCTGTCTCTGTCTCTGTATCGTGCTGTCTGTCTCTGTCTCTGTATCGTGCTGACTGTCTCTGTCTCTGTCTCTGTATCGTGCTGTCTGTCTCTGTCTCTGTATCGTGCTGTCTGTCTCTGTCTCTGTCTCTTTATCGTGCTGTCTGTCTCTGTCTCTGTCTCTGTATCGTGCTGTCTTTCTCTGTCTCTGTCTCTTTATCGTGCTGTCTGTCTCTGTCTCTGTCTCTGTCTCTGTATCGTGCTGTCTGTCTCTGTCTCTGTATCGTGCTGTCTGTCTCTGACTCTGTCTCTGTCTCTGTATCGTGCTGTCTGTCTCTGTCTCTGTCTCTGTATCGTGCTGTCTGTCTCTGTCTCTGTCTCTGTATCGTGCTGTCTGTCTCTGTCTCTGTCTCTGTTTCGTGCTGTCTGTCTCTGTCTCTGTATCGTGCTGTCTGTCTCTGTCTCTGTCTCTTTATTGTGCTGTCAGTCTCTGTCTCTGTCTCTTTATCGTGCTGTCTGTCTCTGTCTCTGTTTCTGTATCGTGCTGTCTGTCTCTGTCTCTGTCTCTTTATCGTGCTGTCTGTCTCTGTCTCTGACTCTGTATCGTGCTGTCTGTCTCTGTCTCTGTATCGTGCTGTCTGTCTCTGTCTCTGTATCGTGCTGTCTGTCTCTGTCTATGTCTCTTTATCGTGCTGTCTGTCTCTGTCTCTGTCTCTGTATCGTGCTGTCTGTCTCTGTCTCTGTATCGTGCTGTCTGTCTCTGTCTCTGTCTCTGTATCGTGCTGTCTGTCTCTGTCTCTGTCTCTGTCTCTGTATCGTGCTGTCTGTCTCTGTCTCTGTATCGTGCTGTCGGTCTCTGTCTCTGTCTCTTTATTGTGCTGTCTGTCTCTGTCTCTGTCTCTTTATCGTGCTGTCTGTCTCTGTCTCTGTTTCTGTATCGTGCTGTCTGTCTCTGTCTCTTTATCGTGCTGTCTGTCTCTGTCTCTGTCTCTTTATCGTGCTGTCTGTCTCTGTCTCTGTTTCTGTATCGTGCTGTCTGTCTCTGTCTCTTTATCGTGCTGTCTGTCTCAGTCTCTGTCTCTGTATCG
>NW_027308387.1:0-117000 GCF_047496885.1 Scyliorhinus torazame
ATTTTCATACTCACTCCCTCACCCCTCCAGCTGATTTTCACTCCCTCACTCCTCCTCCAGCTAGTTTTCACACTCACTCCCTCGCTCCTCCTCCAGCTGATTTTCACTCACTCCCTCACTCCTCCAGCTGATTTTCACTCACTCCCTCGCTCCTCCACCAGCTGATTTTCACCCTTCCTCCTCCAGCTGATTTTCACACTCACTCCTCCAGCTGATTTTCACTCACTCCCTCGCTCCTCCTCCAGCTGATTTTCACACTCACTCCCTCGCTCCTCCTCCAGCTGATTTTCACACTCACTCCCTGACTCCTCCAGCCGATTTTCACTCACTCCCTCACTCCTCCTCCAGCTAATTTTCACACTCACTCCCTCGCTCCTCCACCAGCTGATTTTCACACTTCCTCCACCAGCTGATTTTCACACTCACTCCTCCAGCTGATTTTCACACTCACTCCCTCGCTCCTCCTCCAGCTGATTTTCACACTCACTCCCTCACTCCTCCAGCTGATTTTCACACTCGCTCACTCCTCCTCCAGCTAGTTTTCACACTCACTCCCTCACTCCTCCTCCAGCTGATTTTCACTCATTCCCTCACTCCTCCAGCTGATTTTCACACTCACTCCTCCAGCTGATTTTCACACTCACTCCCTCGCTCCTCCTCCAGCTGATTTTCACACTCACGCCCTCACTCCTCCAGCTGATTTTCACACTCACTCCCTCACTCCTCCTCCAGCTAATTTTCACACTCACTCCCTCGCTCCTCCTCCAGCTGATTTTCACACTCACTCCCTCACTCCTCCAGCTGATTTTCACACTCACTCCCTCGCCCCTCCACCAGCTGATTTTCACTCTTCCTCCTCCAGCTGATTTTCACACTCACTCCCTCGCTCCTCCTCCAGCTGATTTTCACTCACTCCCTCACTCCTCCAGCTAATTTTCACACTCACTCGCTCCCTCGCTCCTCCTCCAGCTGATTTTCACACTCACTCCCTCACTCCTCCAGCTGATTTTCACACTCACTCCCTCACTCCACCAGCTGATTTTCACTCACTCCCTCACTCCTCCTCCAGCTAATTTTCACACTCACTCCCTCGCTCCTCTCACAGCTGATTTTCACACTCTCCCTCACTCCTCCTCCAGCTGATTTTCACACTCACTCTCTCACTCCTCCAGCTGATTTTCACTCACTCCCTCGCTCCTCCTCCAGCTGATTTTCACACTCACTCCCTCACTCCTCCAGCTGATTTTCACACTCCCTCGCTCCTCCACCAGCTGATTCTCACTCTTCCTCCTCCAGCTGATTTTCACACTAACTCCTCCAGCTGATTTTCACTCACTCCCTCACTCCTCCAGCTGATTTTCACACTCGCTCACTCCTCCTCCAGCTAGTTTTCACACTCACTCCCTCACTCCTCCTCCAGCTGATTTTCACTCACTCCCTCACTCCTCCAGCTGATTTTCACACTCACTCCTCCAGCTGATTTTCACACTCACGCCCTCACTCCTCCAGCTGATTTTCACACTCACTCCCTCACTCCTCCTCCAGCTAATTTTCACACTCACTCCCTCGCTCCTCATCCAGCTGATTTTCACACTCACTCCCTCACTCCTCCAGCTGATTTTCACACTCACTCCCTCGCTCCTCCTCCAGCTGATTTTCACTCACTCCCTCACTCCTCCAGCTAATTTTCACACTCACTCGCTCCCTCGCTCCTCCTCCAGCTGATTTTCACACTCACTCCCTCACTCCTCCAGCTGATTTTCACACTCACTCCCTCACTCCTCCAGCTGATTTTCACTCACTCCCTCACTCCTCCTCCAGCTAATTTTCACACTCACTCCCTCGCTCCTCCTCCAGCTGATTTTCACACTCTCCCTCACTCCTCCTCCAGCTGATTTTCACACTCACTCTCTCACTCCTCCTCCAGCTGATTTTCACTCACTCCCTCGCTTCTCCAGCTGATTTTCACACTCACTCCCTCACTCCTCCAGCTGATTTTCACACTCACTCCCTCGCTCCTCCACCAGCTGATTTTCACTCTTCCTCCTCCAGCTGATTTTCACACTCACTCTTCCAGCTGATTTTCACACTCATAACCTCGCTCCTCCTCCAGCTGATTTTCACACTCACTCTCTCACTCCTCCAGCTGATTTTCACACTCACTCCCTCGCTCCTCCACCAGCTGATTTTCACTCTTCCTCCTCCAGCTGATTTTCACACACTCCCTCGCTCCTCCTCCAGCTGATTTTCACACTCACTCCCTCACTCCACCAGCTGATTTTCACACTCACTCCCTCGCTTCTCCTCCAGCTAATTTTCACACTCACTCGCTCCCTCGCTCCTCCTCCAGCTGATTTTCACACTCACTCCCTCACTCCTCCAGCTGATTTTCACACTCACTCCCTCACTCCTCCAGCTGATTTTCACACTCACTCCCTCACTCCTCCTCCAGCTAATTTTCACACTCACTCCCTCACTCCTCCTCCAGCTGATTTTCACACTCACTCCCTCACTCCTCCTCCAGCTGATTTTCACACTCACTCCCTCACACCTCCAGCTGATTTTCACACTCACTCCCTCACTCCTCCAGCTGATTTTCACACTCACTCCCTCGCTCCTCCACCAGCTGGTTTTCACACTCACTCCTCCAGCTGATTTTCACACTCACTCCCTCGCTCCTCCTCCAGCTGATTTTCACACTCACTCCCTCACTCCTCCAGCTGATTTTCACACTCCCTCGCTCCTCCACCAGCTGATTCTCACTCTTCCTCCTCCAGCTGATTTTCACACTAACTCCTCCAGCTGATTTTCACTCACTCCCTCACTCCTCCAGCTGATTTTCACACTCGCTCACTCCTCCTCCAGCTAGTTTTCACACTCACTCCCTCACTCCTCCTCCAGCTGATTTTCACTCACTACCTCACTCCTCCAGCTGATTTTCACTCACTCCTCCAGCTGATTTTCACACTCACTCCCTCACTCCTCCTCCAGCTAATTTTCACACTCACTTCCTCACTCCTCCTCCAGCTGATTTTCACACTCACTCCCTCGCTCCTCCTCCAGCTGATTTTCACACTCACTCCCTCACTCCTCCTCCAGCTGATTTTCACACTCACTCCCTCACTCCTCCAGCTGATTTTCACACTCACTCCCTCACTCCTCCTCCAGCTGATTTTCACACTCACTCCCTCACTCCTCCTCCAGCTGATTTTCACACTCGCTCCTCCCCCAGCTGATTTTCACACTCACTCCCTCGCTCCTCCTCCAGCTGATTTTCACTCACTCCCTCACTTCTCCTCCAGCTGATTTTCACTCACTCCCTCGCTCCTCCTCCAGCTGATTTTCACACTCGCTCCCTCCTCCAGCTGATTTTCACACTCACTCCCTCACTCCTCCTTCAGCTAATTTTCACACTCACTCCCTCGCTCCTCCTCCAGCTGATTTTCACACTCACTCCCTCACTCCTCCTCCAGCTGATTTTAACACTCACTCCCTCGCTCCTCCTCCAGCTGATTTTTACTCAATCCCTCACTCCTCCTCCAACTGATTTTCACACTCACTCCCTCGCTCCTCCTCCAGCTGATTTTCACTCACTCCCTCGCTCCTCCTCCAGCTGATTTTCACACTCATTCCCTCGCTCCTCCTCCAGCTGATTTTCACACTCACCCCCTCACTCCTCCAGCTGATTTTCACACTCACTCCCTCACTCTTCCTCCAGCTCATTTTCACACTCACTCCCTCGCTCATCCTCCAGCTGATTTTCACACTCACTCCCTCACTCCTCCAGCTGATTTTCACACTCACTCCTCCAGCTGATTTTCACTCACTCCCTCGCTCCTCCTCCAGCTGACTTTCACTCACTCCCTCACTCCTCCAGCTGATTTTCACACTCACTCCCTCACTCCTCCTCCAGCTAATTTTCACACTCACTCCCTCGCTCCTTCTCCAGCTGATCTTCACACTCACTCCATCGCTCCTCCTCCAGCTGATTTTCACACTCACTCCCTCATTCCTCCAGCTGATTTTCACACTCGCTCCCTCGCTCCTCCACCAGCTGATTTTCACTCTTCCTCCTCCAGCTGATTTTCACCCTCACTCCTCCAGCTGATTTTCACACTCACTCCCTCGCTCCTCCTCCAGCTGATTTTCACACTCACTCCTCCAGCTGATTTTCACACTCACCCCTCCAGCTGATTTTCACACTCACTCCCTCACTCCTCCAGCTGATTTTCACACTCCCTCACTCCTCCTCCAGCTAGTTTTCACACTCACTCCCTCGCTCCACCTCCAGCTGATTTTCACACTCCCTCACTCCTCCAGCTGATTTTCACTCACTCCCTCGCTCCTCCACCAGCTGATTTTCACCCTTCCTCCTCCAGCTGATTTTCACACTCCCTCCTCCAGCTGATTTTGACACTCACTCCCTCGCTCCTCCTCCAGCTGATTTTCACACTCACTCCTCCAGCTGATTTTCACACTCACTCCCTCGATCCTCCTCCAGCTGATTTCACACTCACTCCCTCACTCCACCAGCTGATTTTCACACTCACTCCCTCGCTCTTCCACCAGCTGATTTTCACTCTTTCTCCTCCAGCTGATTTTCACACTCACTCATCCAGCTGATTTTCACTCACTCCCTCGCTCCTCCTCCAGCTGATTTTCACACTCACTCCTCCAGCTGTTTTTCACTCACCCCTCCAGCTGATTTTCACACTCACTCCCGCGTTCCCCCTCCAGCTGATTTTCACACTCACTCCCTCGCTCCTCCTCCAGGTGATTTTCACACTCACTCCCTCACTCCTCCAGCTGATTTTCACACTCACTCCCTCACTCCTCCTCCAGCTCATTTTCACACTCACTCCCTCGCTCATCCTCCAGCTGATTTTCACACTCACTCCCTCACTCCTCCAGCTGATTTTCACACTCACTCCCTCGCTCCTCCTCCAGCTGATTTTCACACTCACTCCCTCACTCCTCCAATTTTCACACTCACTGCCTCGCTCCTCCACGAGCTGATTTTCACTCTTCCTCCTCCAGCTGATTTTCACACTCACTCCTCCAGCTGATTTTCACTCCCTCACTCCTCCTCCAGCTAGTTTTCACACTCACTCCCTCGCTCCTCCTCCAGCTGATTTTCACTCACTCCCTCACTCCTCCAGCTGATTTTCACTCACTCCCTCGCTCCTCCACCAGCTGATTTTCACCCTTCCTCCTCCAGCTGATTTTCACACTCACTCCTCCAGCTGATTTTCACTCACTCCCTCGCTCCTCCTCCAGCTGATTTTCACACTCGCTCCTCCAGCTGATTTTCACACTCACTCCCTCGCTCCTCCTCCAGCTGATTTTCACACTCACTCCCTCACTCCTCCAGCTGATTTTCACACTCACTCCCTCACTCCTCCTCCAGCTAATTTTCACACTCACTCCCTCGCTCCTCCACCAGCTGATTTTCACACTTCCTCCTCCAGCTGATTTTCACACTCACTCCTCCAGCTGATTTTCACTCCCTCGCTCCTCCTCCAGCTGATTTTCACTCACAACCTCACTCCTCTAGCTGATTTTCACACTCACTCCCTCACTCCTCCAGCTGATTTTCACACTCACTGCCTCGCTCCTCCGCCAGCTGATTTTCACTCTTCCTCCTGCAGCTGATTTTCACACTCACTCCTCCAGCTGATTTTCACACTCACTCCCTCGCTCCTCCTCCAGCTGATTTTCACACTCACTCCCTCACTCCTCCAGCTGATTTTCACACTCCCTCGCTCCTCCACCAGCTGATTCTCACTCTTCCTCCTCCAGCTCATTTTCACACTAACTCCTCCAGCTGATTTTCACTCACTCCCTCACTCCTCCAGCTGATTTTCACACTCGCTCACTCCTCCTCCAGCTAGTTTTCACACTCACTCCCTCACTCCTCCTCCAGCTGATTTTCACTCACTCCCTCACTCCTCCAGCTGATTTTCACACTCACTCCTCCAGCTGATTTTCACACTCACTCCCTCGCTCCTCCTCCAGCTGATTTTCACACTCACGCCCTCACTCCTCCAGCTGATTTTCACACTCACTCCCTCACTCCTCCTCCAGCTAATTTTCACACTCACTCCCTCGCTCCTCATCCAGCTGATTTTCACTCACTCCCTCACTCCTCCAGCTGATTTTCACACTCACTCCCTCGCTCCTCCACCAGCTGATTTTCACTCTTCCTCCTCCAGCTGATTTTCACACTCACTCCCTCGCTCCTCCTCCAGCTGATTTTCACTCACTCCCTCACTCCTCCAGCTAATTTTCACACTCACTCGCTCCCTCGCTCCTCCTCCAGCTGATTTTCACTCACTCCCTCACTCCTCCAGCTGATTTTCACACTCACTCCCTCACTCCTCCAGCTGATTTTCACTCACTCCCTCACTCCTGCTCCAGCTAATTTTCACACTCACTCCCTCGCTCCTCCTACAGCTGATTTTCACACTCTTCCTCACTCCTCCTCCAGCTGATTTTCACACTCACTCTCTCACTCCTCCAGCTGATTTTCACTCACTCCCTCGCTCCTCCTCCAGCTGATTTTCACACTCACTCCCTCACTCCTCCAGCTGATTTTCACACTCACTCCCTCGCTCCTCCACCAGCTGATTTTCACACTCACTCCTCCAGCTGATTTTCACACTCACTCCCTCGCTCCTCCTCCAGCTGATTTTCACACTCACTCCCTCACTCCTCCAGCTGATTTTCACACTCCCTCGCTCCTCCACCAGCTGATTCTCACTCTTCCTCCTCCAGCTGATTTTCACACTAACTCCTCCAGCTGATTTTCACCCACTCCCTCACTCCTCCAGCTGATTTTCACACTCGCTCACTCCTCCTCCAGCTAGTTTTCATACTCACTCCCTCACTCCTCCTCCAGCTGATTTTCACTCACTCTCTCACTCCTCCAGCTGATTTTCACACTCACTCCTCCAGCTGATTTTCACACTCACTCCCTCGCTCCTCCTCCAGCTGATTTTCACACTCACGCCCTCACTCCTCCAGCTGATTTTCACACTCACTCCCTCGCTCCTCATCCAGCTGATTTTCACACTCACTCCCTCACTCCTCCAGCTGATTTTCACACTCACTCCCTCGCTCCTCCTCCAGCTGATTTTCACTCACTCCCTCACTCCTCCAGCTAATTTTCACACTCACTCGCTCCCTCGCTCCTCCTCCAGCTGATTTTCACACTCACTCCCTCACTCCTCCAGCTGATTTTCACACTCACTCCCTCACTCCTCCAGCTGATTTTCACTCACTCCCTCACTCCTCCTCCAGCTAATTTTCACACACTCCCTCGCTCCTCCTACAGCTGATTTTCACACTCTCCCTCACTCCTCCTCCAGCTGATTTTCACACTCACTCTCTCACTCCTCCTCCAGCTGATTTTCACTCACTCCCTCGCTCCTCCTCCAGCTGAATTTCACACTCACTCACTCCCTCACTCCTCCAGCTGATTTTCACACTCACTCACTCGCTCCTCCACCAGCTGATTTTCACTCTTCCTCCTCCAGCTGATTTTCACACTCACTCTTCCAGCTGATTTTCACACTCATAACCTCGCTCCTCCTCCAGCTGATTTTCACACTCACTCCCTCACTCCTCCAGCTGATTTTCAGACTCACTCCATTGCTCCTCCACCAGCTGATTTTCACTCTTCCTCCTCCAGCTGATTTTCACACACTCCCTCGCTCCTCCTCCAGCTGATTTTCACACTCACTCCACCAGCTGATTTTCACACTCACTCCCTCGCTTCTCCTCCAGCTAATTTTCACACTCACTCGCTCCCTCGCTCCTCCTCCAGCTGATTTTCACACTCACTCCCTCACTCCTCCAGCTGATTTTCACACTCACTCCCTCACTCCTCCAGCTGATTTTCACACTCACTCCCTCACTCCTCCAGCTGATTTTCACACTCACTCCCTCACTCCTCCTCCAGCTGATTTTCACACTCACTCCCTCACTCCTCCTCCAGCTTATTTTCACACTCACTCCCTCACACCTCCAGCTGATTTTCACACTCACTCCCTCACTCCTCCAGCTGATTTTCACACTCACTCCCTCGCTCCTCCACCAGCTGATTTTCACTCTTCCTCCTCCACCTGATTTTCACACTCACTCCCTCGCTCCTCCTCCAGCTGATTTTCACTCACTCCCTCGCTCCTCCAGCTAATTTTCACACTCACTCGCTCCCTCGCTCCTCCTCCAGCTGATTTTCACACTCACTCCCTCACTCCTCCAGCTGATTTTCACACTCACTCCCTCACTCCTCCAGCTGATTTTCACACTCCCTCGCTCCTCCACCAGCTGATTCTCACTCTTCCTCCTCCAGCTGATTTTCACACTAACTCCTCCAGCTGATTTTCACTCACTCCCTCACTCCTCCAGCTGATTTTCGCACTCGCTCACTCCTCCTCCAGCTAGTTTTCACACTCACTCCCTCACTCCTCCTCCAGCTGATTTTCACTCACTCCCTCACTCCTCCAGCTGATTTTCACACTCACTCCTCCAGCTGATTTTCACACTCACGCCCTCACTCCTCCAGCTGATTTTCACACTCACTCCCTCACTCCTCCTCCAGCTAATTTTCACACTCACTCCCTCGCTCCTCATCCAGCTGATTTTCACACTCACTCCCTCACTCCTCCAGCTGATTTTCACACTCACTCCCTCGCTCCTCCTCCAGCTGATTTTTACTCACTCCCTCACTCCTCCAGCTAATTTTCACACTCACTCGCACCCTCGCTCCACCTCCAGCTGATTTTCACACTCACTCCCTCACTCCTCCAGCTGATTTTCACACTCACTCCCTCACTCCTCCAGCTGATTTTCACTCACTCCCTCACTCCTCCTCCAGCTAATTTTCACACTCACTCCCTCGCTCCTCCTACAGCTGATTTTCACACTCTCCCTCACTCCTCCTCCAGCTGATTTTCACACTCACTCTCTCACTCCTCCTCCAGCTGATTTTCACTCACTCCCTCGCTCCTCCTCCAGCTGATTTTCACACTCACTCCCTCACTCCTCCAGCTGATTTTCACACTCACTCCCTCGCTCCTCCACCAGCTGATTTTCACTCTTCCTCCTCCAGCTGATTTTCACACTCACTCTTCCAGCTGATTTTCACACTCATAACCTCGCTCCTCCTCCAGCTGATTTTCACACTCACTCCCCCAGCTGATTTTCACACTCACTCCCTCGCTCCTCCACCAGCTGATTTTCACTCTTCCTCCTCCAGCTGATTTTCACACACTCCCTCGCTCCTCCTCCAGCTGATTTTCACACTCACTCCCTCACTCCACCAGCTGATTTTCACACTCACTCCCTCGCTTCTCCTCCAGCTAATTGTCACACTCACTCGCTCCCTCGCTCCTCCTCCAGCTGATTTTCACACTCACTCCCTCACTCCTCCAGCTGATTTTCACACTCACTCCCTCACTCCTCCAGCTGATTTTCACACTCACTCCCTCACTCCTCCTCCAGCTAATTTTCACACTCACTCCCTCACTCCTCCTCCAGCTGATTTTCACACTCACTCCCTCACTCCTCCTCCAGCTGATTTTCACACTCACTCCCACACCTCCAGCTGATTTTCACACTCACTCCCTCACTCCTCCTCCACCTAATTTTCACACTCATTCCCTCGCTCCTCCTCCAGATAATTTTCACACTCACTCCCTCGCTCCTCCTCCAGCTGATTTTCACACTCACTCCCTCCCGCCTCCTTCAGCTAATTTTCACTCACTCCCTCGCTCCTCCAGCTGATTTTCACACTCGCTCACTCCTCCTCCAGCTAGTTTTCACACTCACTCCCTCACTCCTCCTCCAGCTGATTTCAACTCACTCCCTCACTCCTCCAGCTGATTTTCACACTCACTCCCTCGCTCCTCCTCCAGGTGATTTTCACACTCACTCCCTCACTCCTCCAGCTGATTTTCACACTCACTCCCTCACTCCTCCTCCAGCTCATTTTCACACTCACTCCCTCGCTCATCCTCCAGCTGATTTTCACACTCACTCCCTCACTCCTCCAGCTGATTTTCACACTCACTCCCTCGCTCCTCCTCCAGCTGATTTTCACACTCACTCCCTCACTCCTCCAATTTTCACACTCACTGCCTCGCTCCTCCACCAGCTGATTTTCACTCTTCCTCCTCCAGCTGATTTTCACACTCACTCCTCCAGCTGATTTTCACACTCACTCCTTCACCCTTCCAGCTGATTTTCACTCCCTCACTCCTCCTCCAGCTAGTTTTCACACTCCCTCCCTCGCTCCTCCTCCAGCTGATTTTCACTCACTCCCTCACTCCTCCAGCTGATTTTCACACTCACTCCCTCGCTCCTCCACCAGCTGATTTTCACCCTTCCTCCTCCAGCTGATTTTCACACTCACTCCTCCAGCTGATTTTCACTCACTCCCTCGCTCCTCCTCCAGCTGATTTTCACACTCGCTCCTCCAGCTGATTTTCACACTCACTGCCTCGCTCCTCCTCCAGCTGATTTTCACACCCACTCCCTCACTCCTCCAGCTGATTTTCACACTCACTCCCTCACTCCTCCTCCAGCTAATTTTCACACTCACTCCCTCGCTCCTCCACCAGCTGATTTTCACACTTCCTCCTCCAGCTGATTTTCACACTCACTCCTCCAGCTGATTTTCACTCACTCCCTCGCTCCTCCTCCAGCTGATTTTCACTCACAACCTCACTCCTCTAGCTGATTTTCACACTCACCCACTCACTCCTCCAGCTGATTTTCACACTCACTGCCTCGCTCCTCCGCCAGCTGATTTTCACTCTTCCTCCTCCAGCTGATTTTCACACTCACTCCTCCAGCTGATTTTCACACTCACTCCCTTGCTCCTCCTCCAGCTGATTTTCACACTCACTCCCTCACTCCTCCAGCTGATTTTCACACTCCCTCGCTCCTCCACCAGCTGATTCTCACTCTTCCTCCTCCAGCTGATTTTCACACTAACTCCTCCAGCTGATTTTCACTCACGCCCTCACTCCTCCAGCTGATTTTCACACTCGCTCACTCCTCCTCCAGCTAGTTTTCACACTCACTCCCTCACTCCTCCTCCAGCTGATTTTCACTCACTCCCTCACTCCTCCAGCTGATTTTCACACTCACTCCTCCAGCTGATTTTCACACTCACTCCCTCGCTCCTCCTCCAGCTGATTTTCACACTCACGCCCTCACTCCTCCAGCTGATTTTCACACTCACTCCCTCACTCCTCCTCCAGCTAATTTTCACACTCACTCCCTCGCTCCTCATCCAGCTGATTTTCACACTCACTCCCTCACTCCTCCAGCTGATTTTCACACTCACTCCCTCGCTCCTCCACCAGCTGATTTTCACTCTTCCTCCTCCAGCTGATTTTCACACTCACTCCTCCAGCTGATTTTCACACTCACTCCCTCGCTCCTCCTCCAGCTGATTTTCACTCACTCCCTCACTCCTCCAGCTAATTTTCACACTCACTCGCTCCCTCGCTCCTCCTCCAGCTGATTTTCACACTCACTCCCTCACTCCTCCAGCTGATTTTCACACTCACTCCCTCACTCCTCCAGCTGATTTTCACTCACTCCCTCACTCCTCCTCCAGCTAATTTTCACACTCACTCCCTCGCTCCTCCTACAGCTGATTTTCACACTCTCCCTCACTCCTCCTCCAGCTGATTTTCACACTCTCTCACTCCTCCTCCAGCTGATTTTCACTCACTCCCTCGCTCCTCCTCCAGCTGATTTTCACACTCACTCCCTCACTCCTCCAGCTGATTTTCACACTCACTCCCTCGCTCCTCCACCAGCTGATTTTCACACTCACTCCTCCAGCTGATTTTCACACTCACTCCCTCGCTCCTCCTCCAGCTGCTTTTCACACTCACTCCCTCACTCCTCCAGCTGATTTTCACACTCCCTCGCTCCTCCACCAGCTGATTCTCGCTCTTCCTCCTCCAGCTGATTTTCACACTAACTCCTCCAGCTGATTTTCACACTCACTCCCTCACTCCTCCAGCTGATTTTCACTCACTCCCTCACTCCTCCTCCAGCTAGTTTTCACACTCACTCCCTCACTCCTCCTCCAGCTGATTTTCACTCACTCCCTCACTCCTCCAGCTGATTTTCACACTCACTCCTCCAGCTGATTTTCACACTCACTCCCTCGCTCCTCCTCCAGCTGATTTTCACACTCACGTCCTCACTCCTCCAGCTGATTTTCACACTCACTCCCTCACTCCTCCTCCAGCTAATTTTCACACTCACTCCCTCGCTCCTCATCCAGCTGATTTTCACACTCACTCCCTCACTCCTCCAGCTGATTTTCACACTCACTCCCTCACTCCTCCTCCAGCTGATTTTCACACTCACTCCCTCACTCCTCCTCCAGCTGATTTTCACACTCACTCCCTCACACCTCCAGCTGATTTTCACACTCACTCCCTCACTCCTCCTCCACCTAATTTTCACACTCACTCGCTCGCTCCTCCTCCAGATAATTTTCACACTCACTCCCTCGCTCCTCCACCAGCTGATTTTCACTCTTCCTCCTCCAGCTGATTTTCACACTCACTCCTCCAGCTGATTTTCACACTCACTCCCTCGCTCCTCCTCCAGCTGATTTTCACTCACTCCCTCACTCCTCCAGCTAATTTTCACACTCACTCGCTCCCTCGCTCCTCCTCCAGCTGATTTTCACACTCACTCCCTCACTCCTCCAGCTGATTTTCACACTCACTCCCTCACTCCTCCAGCTGATTTTCACTCACTCCCTCACTCCTCCTCCAGCTAATTTTCACACTCACTCCCTCGCTCCTCCTACAGCTGATTTTCACACTCTCCCTCACTCCTCCTCCAGCTGATTTTCACACTCTCTCACTCCTCCTCCAGCTGATTTTCACTCACTCCCTCGCTCCTCCTCCAGCTGATTTTCACACTCACTCCCTCACTCCTCCAGCTGATTTTCACACTCACTCCCTCGCTCCTCCACCAGCTGATTTTCACACTCACTCCTCCAGCTGATTTTCACACTCACTCCCTCGCTCCTCCTCCAGCTGCTTTTCACACTCACTCCCTCACTCCTCCAGCTGATTTTCACACTCCCTCGCTCCTCCACCAGCTGATTCTCACTCTTCCTCCTCCAGCTGATTTTCACACTAACTCCTCCAGCTGATTTTCACTCACTCCCTCACTCCTCCAGCTGATTTTCACACTCGCTCACTCCTCCTCCAGCTAGTTTTCACACTCACTCCCTCACTCCTCCTCCAGCTGATTTTCACTCACTCCCTCACTCCTCCAGCTGATTTTCACACTCACTCCTCCAGCTGATTTTCACACTCACTCCCTCGCTCCTCCTCCAGCTGATTTTCACACTCACGCCCTCACTCCTCCAGCTGATTTTCACACTCACTCCCTCACTCCTCCTCCAGCTAATTTTCACACTCACTCCCTCGCTCCTCATCCAGCTGATTTTCACACTCACTCCCTCACTCCTCCAGCTGATTTTCACACTCACTCCCTCACTCCTCCTCCAGCTGATTTTCACACTCACTCCCTCACTCCTCCTCCAGCTGATTTTCACACTCACTCCCTCACACCTCCAGCTGATTTTCACACTCACTCCCTCACTCCTCCTCCACCTAATTTTCACACTCACTCGCTCGCTCCTCCTCCAGATAATTTTCACACTCACTCCCTCGCTCCTCCTCCAGCTGATTTTCACACTCACTCCCTCCCGTCTCCTTCAGCTAATTTTCACTCACTCCCTCGCTCCTCCAGCTGATTTTCACACTCGCTCACTCCTCCTCCAGCTAGTTTTCACACTCACTCCCTCACTCCTCCTCCAGCTGATTTTCACTCACTCCCTCACTCCTCCAGCTGATTTTCACACTCCCTCCTCCAGCTGATTTTCACACTCACTCCCTCGCTCCTCCTCCATCTGATTTTCACACTCACGCCCTCACTCCTCCAGCTGATTTTCACACTCACTCCCTCACTCCTCCTCCAGCTAATTTTCACACTCACTCCCTCGCTCCTCGTCCAGCTGATTTTCACACTCACTCCCTCACTCCACTCACTCCCTCACTCCTCCAGCTGATTTTCACACTCACTCCCTCGCTCCTCCACCAGCTGATTTTCACTCTTCCTCCTCCAGCTGATTTTCACACTCACTCCTCCAGCTGATTTTCACACTCACTCCCTCGCTCCTCCTCCAGCTGATTTTCACACTCACTCCTCCAGCTGATTTTCACTCACTCCCTCGCTCCTCCTCCAGCTGATTTTCACTCACAACCTCACTCCTCTAGCTGATTTTCACACTCACTCACTCACTCCTCCAGCTGATTTTCACACTCACTGCCTCGCTCCTCCGCCAGCTGATTTTCACTCTTCCTCCTCCAGCTGATTTTCACACTCACTCCTCCAGCTGATTTTCACACTCACTCCCTTGCTCCTCCTCCAGCTGATTTTCACACTCACTCCCTCACTCCTCCAGCTGATTTTCACACTCCCTCGCTCCTCCACCAGCTGATTCTCACTCTTCCTCCTCCAGCTGATTTTCACACTAACTCCTCCAGCTGATTTTCACTCACTCCCTCACTCCTCCAGCTGATTTTCACACTCGCTCACTCCTCCTCCAGCTAGTTTTCACACTCACTCCCTCACTCCTCCTCCAGCTGATTTTCACTCACTCCCTCACTCCTCCAGCTGATTTTCACACTCACTCCTCCAGCTGATTTTCACACTCACTCCCTCGCTCCTCCTCCAGCTGATTTTCACACTCACGCCCTCACTCCTCCAGCTGATTTTCACACTCACTCCCTCGCTCCTCCACCAGCTGATTTTCACTCTTCCTCCTCCAGCTGATTTTCACACTCACTCCTCCAGCTGATTTTCACACTCACTCCCTCGCTCCTCCTCCAGCTGATTTTCACTCACTCCCTCACTCCTCCAGCTAATTTTCACACTCACTCGCTCCCTCGCTCCTCCTCCAGCTGATTTTCACACTCACTCCCTCACTCCTCCAGCTGATTTTCACACTCACTCCCTCGCTCCTCCACCAGCTGATTTTCACACTCACTCCTCCAGCTGATTTTCACACTCACTCCCTCGCTCCTCCTCCAGCTGCTTTTCACACTCACTCCCTCACTCCTCCAGCTGATTTTCACACTCCCTCGCTCCTGCACCAGCTGATTCTCGCTCTTCCTCCTCCAGCTGATTTTCACACTAACTCCTCCAGCTGATTTTCACTCACTCCCTCACTCCTCCAGCTGATTTTCACACTCGCTCACTCCTCCTCCAGCTAGTTTTCACACTCACTCCCTCACTCCTCCTCCAGCTGATTTTCACTCACTCCCTCACTCCTCCAGCTGATTTTCACACTCACTCCTCCAGCTGATTTTCACACTCACTCCCTCGCTCCTCCTCCAGCTGATTTTCACACTCACGTCCTCACTCCTCCAGCTGATTTTCACACTCACTCCCTCACTCCTCCTCCAGCTAATTTTCACACTCACTCCCTCGCTCCTCATCCAGCTGATTTTCACACTCACTCCCTCACTCCTCCAGCTGATTTTCACACTCACTCCCTCACTCCTCCTCCAGCTGATTTTCACACTCACTCCCTCACTCCTCCTCCAGCTGATTTTCACACTCACTCCCTCACACCTCCAGCTGATTTTCACACTCACTCCCTCACTCCTCCTCCACCTAATTTTCACACTCACTCGCTCGCTCCTCCTCCAGATAATTTTCACACTCACTCCCTCGCTCCTCCACCAGCTGATTTTCACTCTTCCTCCTCCAGCTGATTTTCACACTCACTCCTCCAGCTGATTTTCACACTCACTCCCTCGCTCCTCCTCCAGCTGATTTTCACTCACTCCCTCACTCCTCCAGCTAATTTTCACACTCACTCGCTCCCTCGCTCCTCCTCCAGCTGATTTTCACACTCACTCCCTCACTCCTCCAGCTGATTTTCACACTCACTCCCTCACTCCTCCAGCTGATTTTCACTCACTCCCTCACTCCTCCTCCAGCTAATTTTCACACTCACTCCCTCGCTCCTCCTACAGCTGATTTTCACACTCTCCCTCACTCCTCCTCCAGCTGATTTTCACACTCTCTCACTCCTCCTCCAGCTGATTTTCACTCACCCTCGCTCCTCCTCCAGCTGATTTTCACACTCACTCCCTCACTCCTCCAGCTGATTTTCACACTCACTCCCTCGCTCCTCCACCAGCTGATTTTCACACTCACTCCTCCAGCTGATTTTCACACTCACTCCCTCGCTCCTCCTCCAGCTGCTTTTCACACTCACTCCCTCACTCCTCCAGCTGATTTTCACACTCCCTCGCTCCTCCACCAGCTGATTCTCACTCTTCCTCCTCCAGCTGATTTTCACACTAACTCCTCCAGCTGATTTTCACTCACTCCCTCACTCCTCCAGCTGATTTTCACACTCGCTCACTCCTCCTCCAGCTAGTTTTCACACTCACTCCCTCACTCCTCCTCCAGCTGATTTTCACTCACTCCCTCACTCCTCCAGCTGATTTTCACACTCACTCCTCCAGCTGATTTTCACACTCACTCCCTCGCTCCTCCTCCAGCTGATTTTCACACTCACGCCCTCACTCCTCCAGCTGATTTTCACACTCACTCCCTCACTCCTCCTCCAGCTAATTTTCACACTCACTCCCTCGCTCCTCATCCAGCTGATTTTCACACTCACCCCCTCACTCCTCCAGCTGATTTTCACACTCACTCCCTCACTCCTCCTCCAGCTGATTTTCACACTCACTCCCTCACTCCTCCTCCAGCTGATTTTCACACTCACTCCCTCACTCCTCCTCCAGCTGATTTTCACACTCACTCCCTCACACCTCCAGCTGATTTTCACACTCACTCCCTCACTCCTCCTCCACCTAATTTTCACACTCACTCGCTCGCTCCTCCTCCAGATAATTTTCACACTCACTCCCTCGCTCCTCCTCCAGCTGATTTTCACACTCACTCCCTCCCGCCTCCTTCAGCTACTTTTCACTCACTCCCTCGCTCCTCCAGCTGATTTTCACACTCGCTCACTCCTCCTCCAGCTAGTTTTCACACTCACTCCCTCACTCCTCCTCCAGCTGATTTTCACTCACTCCCTCACTCCTCCAGCTGATTTTCACACTCCCTCCTCCAGCTGATTTTCACACTCACTCCCTCGCTCCTCCTCCATCTGATTTTCACACTCACGCCCTCACTCCTCCAGCTGATTTTCACACTCACTCCCTCACTCCTCCTCCAGCTAATTTTCACACTCACTCCCTCGCTCCTCGTCCAGCTGAATTTCACACTCACTCCCTCACTCCTCCAGCTGATTTTCACACTCACTCCCTCGCTCCTCCACCAGCTGATTTTCACTCTTCCTCCTCCAGCTGATTTTCACACTCACTCCTCCAGCTGATTTTCACACTCACTCCCTCGCTCCTCCTCCAGCTGATTTTCACTCACTCCCTCACTCCTCCACTAATTTTCACACTCACTCGCTCCCTCGGTCCTCCTCCAGCTGATTTTCACACTCACTCCCTCACTCCTCCAGATGAATTTCACTCACTCCCTCACTCCTCCAGCTAATTTTCACACTCATTCCCTCGCTCCTCCTCCAGCTGATTTTCACACTCACTCCCTCACTCCTCCTCCAGCTGATTTTCACACTCACTCCCTCACTCCTCCAGCTGATTTTCACTCACTCCCTCACTCCTCCTCCAGCTAATTTTCACACTCACTCCCTCGCTCCTCCTACAGCTGATTTTCACACTCTCCCTCACTCCTCCTCAAGCTGATTTTCACACTCACTCTCTCACTCCTCCTCGGGCTGATTATCACACTCACTCCCTCGCTCCTCCTCCAGCTGATTTTCACACTCACTCCCTCACTCCTCCAGCTGATTTTCACACTCACTCCCTCGCTCCTCCACCAGCTGATTTTCACTCTTCCTCCTCCAGCTGATTTTCACACTCACTCTTCCAGCTGATTTTCACACTCACTCCCTCGCTCCTCCTCCAGCTGATTTTCACACTCACTCCCTCACTCCTCCAGCTGATTTTCACACTCACTCCCTCGCTCCTCCACCAGCTGATTTTCACTCTTCCTCCTCCAGCTGATTTTCACACACTCCCTCGCTCCTCCTCCAGCTGATTTTCACTCACTCCCTCACTCCACCAGCTGATTTTCACACTCACTCCCTCACTCCTCCTCCAGCCAATTTTCACACTCACTCGCTCCCTCGTCCTCCTCCAGCTGATTTTCACTCACTCCCTCACACCTCCAGCTGATTTTCACACTCACTCCCTCACTCCTCCTCCAGCTAATTTTCACACTCACTCCCTCGCTCCTCCTCCAGCTGATTTTCACACTCACTCCCTCACTCCTCCTCCAGCTGATTTTCACACTCACTCCCTCACTCCTCCAGCTGATTTTCACGCTCACTCCCTCACTCCTCCTCCACCTAATTTTCACTCTCACTCCCTCGCTCCTCCTCCAGATAATTTTCACACTCACTCCCTCGCTCCTCCTCCAGCTAATTTTCACACTCGCTCCCTCCTCCAGCTGATTTTCACACTCACTCCCTCCCTCCTCCTTCAGCTAATTTTCACTCACTCCCTCGCTCCTCCTCCAGCTGATTTTGACACTCACTCCCTCACTCCTCCTCCAGCTGATTTTCACCCTCACTCCCTCACTCCTCCAGCTGATTTTCACACTCACTCCTCCTCCAGCTAATTTTCACTCTCACTCCCTCACTCCTCCTCCAGCTGATTTTCACACTCACTCCCTTGCTCCTCCTCCAGCTGATTTTCACACTCACTCCCTCACTCCTCCTCCAGCTGATTTTCACTCTCACTCCCTCACTCCTCCTCCAGCTGATTTTCACACTCACTCCCTCGCTCCTCCACCAGCTGATTTTCACTCTTCCTCCTCCAGCTGATTTTCACACACTCCCTCGCTCCTCCTCCAGCTGATTTTCACACTCACTCCCTCACTCCACCAGCTGATTTTCACACTCACTCCCTCGCTTCTCCTCCAGCTAATTGTCACACTCACTCGCTCCCTCGCTCCTCCTCCAGCTGATTTTCACACTCACTCCCTCACTCCTCCAGCTGATTTTCACACTCACTCCCTCACTCCCCCAGCTGATTTTCACACTCACTCCCTCACTCCTCCTCCAGCTAATTTTCACACTCACTCCCTCACTCCTCCTCCAGCTGATTTTCACACTCACTCCCTCACTCCTCCTCCAGCTGATTTTCACACTCACTCCCTCACACCTCCAGCTGATTTTCACACTCACTCCCTCACTCCTCCTCCACCTAATTTTCACACTCATTCCCTCGCTCCTCCTCCAGATAATTTTCACACTCACTCCCTCGCTCCTCCTCCAGCTGATTTTCACACTCACTCCCTCCCGCCTCCTTCAGCTAATTTTCACTCACTCCCTCGCTCCTCCAGCTGATTTTCACACTCGCTCACTTCTCCTCCAGCTAGTTTTCACACTCACTCCCTCACTCCTCCTCCAGCTGATTTTCACTCACTCCCTCACTCCTCCAGCTGATTTTCACACTCACTCCCTCGCTCCTCCTCCAGGTGATTTTCACACTCACTCCCTCACTCCTCCAGCTGATTTTCACACTCACTCCCTCACTCCTCCTCCAGCTCATTTTCACACTCACTCCCTCGCTCATCCTCCAGCTGATTTTCACACTCACTCCCTCACTCCTCCCGCTGATTTTCACACTCACTCCCTCGCTCCTCCTCCAGCTGATTTTCACACTCACTCCCTCACTCCTCCAATTTTCACACTCACTGCCTCGCTCCTCCACCAGCTGATTTTCACTCTTCCTCCTCCAGCTGATTTTCACACTCACTCCTCCAGCTGATTTTCACACTCACTCCCTCACCCTTCCAGCTGATTTTCACTCCCTCACTCCTCCTCCAGCTAGTTTTCACACTCCCTCCCTCGCTCCTCCTCCAGCTGATTTTCACTCACTCCCTCACTCCTCCAGCTGATTTTCACACTCACTCCCTCGCTCCTCCACCAGCTGATTTTCACCCTTCCTCCTCCAGCTGATTTTCACACTCACTCCTCCAGCTGATTTTCACTCACTCCCTCGCTCCTCCTCCAGCTGATTTTCACACTCGCTCCTCCAGCTGATTTTCACACTCACTGCCTCGCTCCTCCTCCAGCTGATTTTCACACTCACTCCCTCACTCCTCCAGCTGATTTTCACACTCACTCCCTCACTCCTCCTCCAGCTAATTTTCACACTCACTCCCTCGCTCCTCCACCAGCTGATTTTCACACTTCCTCCTCCAGCTGATTTTCACACTCACTCCTCCAGCTGATTTTCACACTCACTCCCTTGCTCCTCCTCCAGCTGATTTTCACACTCACTCCCTCACTCCTCCAGCTGATTTTCACACTCCCTCGCTCCTCCACCAGCTGATTCTCACTCTTCCTCCTCCAGCTGATTTTCACACTAACTCCTCCAGCTGATTTTCACTCACTCCCTCACTCCTCCAGCTGATTTTCACACTCGCTCACTCCTCCTCCAGCTAGTTTTCACACTCACTCCCTCACTCCTCCTCCAGCTGATGTTCACTCACTCCCTCACTCCTCCAGCTGATTTTCACACTCACTCCTCCAGCTGATTTTCACACTCACTCCCTCGCTCCTCCTCCAGCTGATTTTCACACTCACGCCCTCACTCCTCCAGCTGATTTTCACACTCACTCCCTCACTCCTCCTCCAGCTAATTTTCACACTCACTCCCTCGCTCCTCATCCAGCTGATTTTCACACTCACTCCCTCACTCCTCCAGCTGATTTTCACACTCACTCCCTCGCTCCTCCACCAGCTGATTTTCACTCTTCCTCCTCCAGCTGATTTTCACACTCACTCCTCCAGCTGATTTTCACACTCACTCCCTCGCTCCTCCTCCAGCTGATTTTCACTCACTCCCTCACTCCTCCAGCTAATTTTCACACTCACTCGCTCCCTCGCTCCTCCTCCAGCTGATTTTCACACTCACTCCCTCACTCCTCCAGCTGATTTTCACACTCACTCCCTCACTCCTCCAGCTGATTTTCACTCACTCCCTCACTCCTCCTCCAGCTAATTTTCACACTCACTCCCTCGCTCCTCCTACAGCTGATTTTCACACTCTCCCTCACTCCTCCTCCAGCTGATTTTCACACTCTCTCACTCCTCCTCCAGCTGATTTTCACTCACTCCCTCGCTCCTCCTCCAGCTGATTTTCACACTCACCCCCTCACTCCTCCAGCTGATTTTCACACTCACTCCCTCGCTCCTCCACCAGCTGATTTTCACACTCACTCCTCCAGCTGATTTTCACACTCACTCCCTCGCTCCTCCTCCAGCTGCTTTTCACACTCACTCCCTCACTCCTCCAGCTGATTTTCACACTCCCTCGTTCCTCCACCAGCTGATTCTCACTCTTCCTCCTCCAGCTGATTTTCACACTAACTCCTCCAGCTGATTTTCACTCACTCCCTCACTCCTCCAGCTGATTTTCACACTCGCTCACTCCTCCTCCAGCTAGTTTTCACACTCACTCCCTCACTCCTCCTCCAGCTGATTTTCACTCACTCCCTCACTCCTCCAGCTGATTTTCACACTCACTCCTCCAGCTGATTTTCACACTCACTCCCTCGCTCCTCCTCCAGCTGATTTTCACACTCACGCCCTCACTCCTCCAGCTGATTTTCACACTCACTCCCTCACTCCTCCTCCAGCTAATTTTCACACTCACTCCCTCGCTCCTCATCCAGCTGATTTTCACACTCACTCCCTCACTCCTCCAGCTGATTTTCACACTCACTCCCTCACTCCTCCTCCAGCTGATTTTCACACTCACTCCCTCACTCCTCCTCCAGCTGATTTTCACACTCACTCCCTCACACCTCCAGCTGATTTTCACACTCACTCCCTCACTCCTCCTCCACCTAATTTTCACACTCACTCGCTCGCTCCTCCTCCAGATAATTTTCACACTCACTCCCTCGCTCCTCCTCCAGCTGATTTTCACACTCACTCCCTCCCGCCTCCTTCAGCTAATTTTCACTCACTCCCTCGCTCCTCCAGCTGATTTTCACACTCGCTCACTCCTCCTCCAGCTAGTTTTCACACTCACTCCCTCACTCCTCCTCCAGCTGATTTTCACTCACTCCCTCACTCCTCCAGCTGATTTTCACACTCCCTCCTCCAGCTGATTTTCACACTCACTCCCTCGCTCCTCCTCCATCTGATTTTCACACTCACGCCCTCACTCCTCCAGCTGATTTTCACACTCACTCCCTCACTCCTCCTCCAGCTAATTTTCACACTCACTCCCTCGCTCCTCGTCCAGCTGATTTTCACACTCACTCCCTCACTCCTCCAGCTGATTTTCACACTCACTCCCTCGCTCCTCCACCAGCTGATTTTCACTCTTCCTCCTCCAGCTGATTTTCACACTCACTCCTCCAGCTGATTTTCACACTCACTCCCTCGCTCCTCCTCCAGCTGATTTTCACACTCACTCCTCCAGCTGATTTTCACTCACTCCCTCGCTCCTCCTCCAGCTGATTTTCACTCACAACCTCACTCCTCTAGCTGATTTTCACACTCACTCACTCACTCCTCCAGCTGATTTTCACACTCACTGCCTCGCTCCTCCGCCAGCTGATTTTCACTCTTCCTCCTCCAGCTGATTTTCACACTCACTCCTCCAGCTGATTTTCACACTCACTCCCTTGCTCCTCCTCCAGCTGATTTTCACACTCACTCCCTCACTCCTCCAGCTGATTTTCACACTCCCTCGCTCCTCCACCAGCTGATTCTCACTCTTCCTCCTCCAGCTGATTTTCACACTAACTCCTCCAGCTGATTTTCACTCACTCCCTCACTCCTCCAGCTGATTTTCACACTCGCTCACTCCTCCTCCAGCTAGTTTTCACACTCACTCCCTCACTCCTCCTCCAGCTGATTTTCACTCACTCCCTCACTCCTCCAGCTGATTTTCACACTCACTCCTCCAGCTGATTTTCACACTCACTCCCTCGCTCCTCCTCCAGCTGATTTTCACACTCACGCCCTCACTCCTCCAGCTGATTTTCACACTCACTCCCTCACTCCTCCTCCAGCTAATTTTCACACTCACTCCCTCGCTCCTCATCCAGCTGATTTTCACACTCACTCCCTCACTCCTCCAGCTGATTTTCACACTCACTCCCTCGCTCCTCCACCAGCTGATTTTCACTCTTCCTTCTCCAGCTGATTTTCACACTCACTCCTCCAGCTGATTTTCACACTCACTCCCTCGCTCCTCCTCCAGCTGATTTTCACTCACTCCCTCACTCCTCCAGCTAATTTTCACACTCACTCGCTCCCTCGCTCCTCCTCCAGCTGATTTTCACACTCACTCCCTCACTCCTCCAGCTGATTTTCACTCACTCCCTCACTCCTCCAGCTGATTTTCACTCACTCCCTCACTCCTCCTCCAGCTAATTTTCACACTCACTCCCTCGCTCCTCCTACAGCTGATTTTCACACTCTCCCTCACTCCTCCTCCAGCTGATTTTCACACTCTCTCACTCCTCCTCCAGCTGATTTTCACTCACTCCCTCGCTCCTCCTCCAGCTGATTTTCACACTCACTCCCTCACTCCTCCAGCTGATTTTCACACTCACTCCCTCGCTCCTCCACCAGCTGATTTTCACACTCACTCCTCCAGCTGATTTTCACACTCACTCCCTCGCTCCTCCTCCAGCTGCTTTTCACACTCACTCCCTCACTCCTCCAGCTGATTTTCACACTCCCTCGCTCCTCCACCAGCTGATTCTCACTCTTCCTCCTCCAGCTGATTTTCACACTAACTCCTCCAGCTGATTTTCACTCACTCCCTCACTCCTCCAGCTGATTTTCACACTCGCTCACTCCTCCTCCAGCTAGTTTTCACACTCACTCCCTCACTCCTCCTCCAGCTGATTTTCACTCACTCCCTCACTCCTCCAGCTGATTTTCACACTCACTCCTCCAGCTGATTTTCACACTCACTCCCTCGCTCCTCCTCCAGCTGATTTTCACACTCACGTCCTCACTCCTCCAGCTGATTTTCACACTCACTCCCTCACTCCTCCTCCAGCTAATTTTCACACTCACTCCCTCGCTCCTCATCCAGCTGATTTTCACACTCACTCCCTCACTCCTCCAGCTGATTTTCACACTCACTCCCTCACTCCTCCTCCAGCTGATTTTCACACTCACTCCCTCACTCCTCCTCCAGCTGATTTTCACACTCACTCCCTCACACCTCCAGCTGATTTTCACACTCACTCCCTCACTCCTCCTCCACCTAATTTTCACACTCACTCGCTCGCTCCTCCTCCAGATAATTTTCACACTCACTCCCTCGCTCCTCCACCAGCTGATTTTCACTCTTCCTCCTCCAGCTGATTTTCACACTCACTCCTCCAGCTGATTTTCACACTCACTCCCTCGCTCCTCCTCCAGCTGATTTTCACTCACTCCCTCACTCCTCCAGCTAATTTTCACACTCACTCGCTCCCTCGCTCCTCCTCCAGCTGATTTTCACACTCACTCCCTCACTCCTCCAGCTGATTTTCACACTCACTCCCTCACTCCTCCAGCTGATTTTCACTCACTCCCTCACTCCTCCTCCAGCTAATTTTCACACTCACTCCCTCGCTCCTCCTACAGCTGATTTTCACACTCTCCCTCACTCCTCCTCCAGCTGATTTTCACACTCTCTCACTCCTCCTCCAGCTGATTTTCACTCACTCCCTCGCTCCTCCTCCAGCTGATTTTCACACTCACTCCCTCACTCCTCCAGCTGATTTTCACACTCACTCCCTCGCTCCTCCACCAGCTGATTTTCACACTCACTCCTCCAGCTGATTTTCACACTCACTCCCTCGCTCCTCCTCCAGCTGCTTTTCACACTCACTCCCTCACTCCTCCAGCTGATTTTCACACTCCCTCGCTCCTCCACCAGCTGATTCTCACTCTTCCTCCTCCAGCTGATTTTCACACTAACTCCTCCAGCTGATTTTCACTCACTCCCTCACTCCTCCAGCTGATTTTCACACTCGCTCACTCCTCCTCCAGCTAGTTTTCACACTCACTCCCTCACTCCTCCTCCAGCTGATTTTCACTCACTCCCTCACTCCTCCAGCTGATTTTCACACTCACTCCTCCAGCTGATTTTCACACTCACTCCCTCGCTCCTCCTCCAGCTGATTTTCACACTCACGCCCTCACTCCTCCTCCAGCTAATTTTCACACTCACTCCCTCGCTCCTCATCCAGCTGATTTTCACACTCACTCCCTCACTCCTCCAGCTGATTTTCACACTCACTCCCTCACTCCTCCTCCAGCTGATTTTCACACTCACTCCCTCACTCCTCCTCCAGCTGATTTTCACACTCACTCCCTCACACCTCCAGCTGATTTTCACACTCACTCCCTCACTCCTCCTCCACCTAATTTTCACACTCACTCGCTCGCTCCTCCTCCAGATAATTTTCACACTCACTCCCTCGCTCCTCCTCCAGCTGATTTTCACACTCACTCCCTCCCGCCTCCTTCAGCTAATTTTCACTCACTCCCTCGCTCCTCCAGCTGATTTTCACACTCGCTCACTCCTCCTCCAGCTAGTTTTCACACTCACTCCCTCACTCCTCCTCCAGCTGATTTTCACTCACTCCCTCACTCCTCCAGCTGATTTTCACACTCCCTCCTCCAGCTGATTTTCACACTCACTCCCTCGCTCCTCCTCCATCTGATTTTCACACTCACGCCCTCACTCCTCCAGCTGATTTTCACACTCACTCCCTCACTCCTCCTCCAGCTAATTTTCACACTCACTCCCTCGCTCCTCGTCCAGCTGAATTTCACACTCGCTCCCTCACTCCTCCAGCTGATTTTCACACTCACTCCCTCGCTCCTCCACCAGCTGATTTTCACTCTTCCTCCTCCAGCTGATTTTCACACTCACTCCTCCAGCTGATTTTCACACTCACTCCCTCGCTCCTCCTCCAGCTGATTTTCACTCACTCCCTCACTCCTCCACTAATTTTCACACTCACTCGCTCCCTCGGTCCTCCTCCAGCTGATTTTCACACTCACTCCCTCACTCCTCTAGATGAATTTCACTCACTCCCTCACTCCTCCAGCTAATTTTCACACTCATTCCCTCGCTCCTCCTCCAGCTGATTTTCACACTCACTCCCTCACTCCTCCTCCAGCTGATTTTCACACTCACTCCCTCACTCCTCCAGCTGATTTTCACTCACTCCCTCACTCCTCCTCCAGCTAATTTTCACACTCACTCCCTCGCTCCTCCTACAGCTGATTTTCACACTCTCCCTCACTCCTCCTCAAGCTGATTTTCACACTCACTCTCTCACTCCTCCTCGGGCTGATTATCACACTCACTCCCTCGCTCCTCCTCCAGATGATTTTCACACTCACTCCCTCACTCCTCCAGCTGATTTTCACACTCACTCCCTCGCTCCTCCACCAGCTGATTTTCACTCTTCCTCCTCCAGCTGATTTTCACACTCACTCTTCCAGCTGATTTTCACACTCACTCCCTCGCTCCTCCTCCAGCTGATTTTCACACTCACTCCCTCACTCCTCCAGCTGATTTTCACACCCACTCCCTCGCTCCTCCACCAGCTGATTTTCACTCTTCCTCCTCCAGCTGATTTTCACACACTCCCTCGCTCCTCCTCCAGCTGATTTTCACTCACTCCCTCACTCCACCAGCTGATTTTCACACTCACTCCCTCACTCCTCCTCCAGCCAATTTTCACACTCACTCGCTCCCTCGTCCTCCTCCAGCTGATTTTCACTCACTCCCTCACACCTCCAGCTGATTTTCACACTCACTCCCTCACTCCTCCTCCAGCTAATTTTCACACTCACTCCCTCGCTCCTCCTCCAGCTGATTTTCACACTCACTCCCTCACTCCTCCTCCAGCTGATTTTCACACTCACTCCCTCACTCCTCCAGCTGATTTTCACGCTCACTCCCTCACTCCTCCTCCACCTAATTTTCACTCTCACTCCCTCGCTCCTCCTCCAGATAATTTTCACACTCACTCCCTCGCTCCTCCTCCAGCTGATTTTCACACTCGCTCCCTCCTCCAGCTGATTTTCACACTCACTCCCTCCCTCCTCCTTCAGCTAATTTTCACTCACTCCCTCGCTCCTCCTCCAGCTGATTTTGACACTCACTCCTCCTCCAGCTGATTTTCACCCTCACTCCCTCACTCCTCCAGCTGATTTTCACACTCACTCCTCCTCCAGCTAATTTTCACTCTCACTCCCTCACTCCTCCTCCAGCTGATTTTCACACTCACTCCCTTGCTCCTCCTCCAGCTGATTTTCACACTCACTCCCTCACTCCTCCTCCAGCTGATTTTCACACTCACTCCCTCGCTCCTCCTCCAGCTGATTTTCACACTCACTCCCTCGCTCCTCCTCCAGCTGATTTTCACACTCACTCCCTCACTCCTCCTCCAGCTGATTTTCACACTTGCTCCTCCCCCAGCTGATTTTCACACTCACTCCCTCGCTCCTCCTCTAGCTGATTTGCACTCACTCCCTCACTCCTCCTCCAGCTGATTTTCACACTCACTCCCTCGCTCCTCCTCGAGCTGATTTTCACACTCACTCCCTCGCTCCTCCTCCAGCTGATTTTCACACTCGCTCCCTCCTCCAGCTGATTTTCACAGTCACTCCCTCACTCCTCCTTCAGCTAATTTTCACACTCACTCCCTCGCTCCTCCTCCAGCTGATTTTCACACTCACTCCCTCACTCCTCCAGCTGATTTTCACACTCACTCCCTCACTCCTCCTCCAGCTAATTTTCACACTCACTTCCTCACTCCTACTCCAGCTGATTTTCACACTCACTCCCTCGCTCCTCCTCCAGCTGATTTTCACACTCACTCCCTCACTCCTCCTCCAGCTGATTTTCACACTCACTCCCTCACTCCTGCAGCTGATTTTCACACTCACTCCCTCACTCCTCCTCCAGCTAATTTTCACACTCACTCGCTCCTCCTCCAGCTGATTTTCACACTCACTCCCTCACTCCTCCAGCTGATTTTCATACTCACTCCCTCGCTCCTCCTCCAGCTGATTTTCACTCACTCCCTCACTCCTCCAGCTAATTTTCACACTCACTCGCTCCCTCGCTCCTCCTCCAGCTGATTTTCACACTCACTCCCTCACTCCTCCAGCTGATTTTCACACTCACTCCCTCACTCCTCCAGCTGATTTTCACACTGCCTCGCTCCTCCACCAGCTGATTCTCACTCTTCCTCCTCCAGCTGATTTTCACACTAACTCCTCCAGCTGATTTTCACTCACTCCCTCACTCCTCCAGCTGATTTTCACACTCGCTCACTCCTCCTCCAGCTAGTTTTCACACTCACTCCCTCACTCCTCCTCCAGCTGATTTTCACTCACTCCCTCACTCCTCCAGCTGATTTTCACACTCACTCCTCCAGCTGATTTTCACACTCACTCCCTCGCTCCTCCTCCAGCTGATTTTCACACTCACGCCCTCACTCCTCCAGCTGATTTTCACACTCACTCCCTCACTCCTCCTCCAGCTAATTTTCACACTCACTCCCTCGCTCCTCATCCAGCTGATTTTCACACTCACTCCCTCACTCCTCCAGCTGATTTTCACACTCACTCCCTCGCTCCTCCTCCAGCTGATTTTTACTCACTCCCTCACTCCTCCAGCTAATTTTCACACTCACTCGCACCCTCGCTCCACCTCCAGCTGATTTTCACACTCACTCCCTCACTCCTCCAGCTGATTTTCACACTCACTCCCTCACTCCTCCAGCTGATTTTCACTCACTCCCTCACTCCTCCTCCAGCTAATTTTCACACTCACTCCCTCGCTCCTCCTACAGCTGATTTTCACACTCTCCCTCACTCCTCCTCCAGCTGATTTTCACACTCACTCTCTCACTCCTCCTCCAGCTGATTTTCACTCACTCCCTCGCTCCTCCTCCAGCTGATTTTCACACTCACTCCCTCACTCCTCCAGCTGATTTTCACACTCACTCCCTCGCTCCTCCACCAGCTGATTTTCACTCTTCCTCCTCCAGCTGATTTTCACACTCACTCTTCCAGCTGATTTTCACACTCATAACCTCGCTCCTCCTCCAGCTGATTTTCACACTCACTCCCTCACTCCTCCAGCTGATTTTCACACTCACTCCCTCGCTCCTCCACCAGCTGATTTTCACTCTTCCTCCTCCAGCTGATTTTCACACACTCCCTCGCTCCTCCTCCAGCTGATTTTCACACTCACTCCCTCAGCTGATTTTCACACTCACTCCCTCGCTTCTCCTCCAGCTAATTGTCACACTCACTCGCTCCCTCGCTCCTCCTCCAGCTGATTTTCACACTCACTCCCTCACTCCTCCAGCTGATTTTCACACTCACTCCCTCACTCCTCCAGCTGATTTTCACACTCACTCCCTCACTCCTCCTCCAGCTAATTTTCACACTCACTCCCTCACTCCTCCTCCAGCTGATTTTCACACTCACTCCCTCACTCCTCCTCCAGCTAATTTTCACACTCACTCCCTCACACCTCCAGCTGATTTTCACACTCACTCCCTCACTCCTCCTCCACCTAATTTTCACACTCACTCCCTCGCTCCTCCTCCAGATAATTTTCACACTCACTCCCTCGCTCCTCCTCCAGCTGATTTTCACACTCACTCCCTCCCGCCTCCTTCAGCTAATTTTCACTCACTCCCTCGCTCCTCCAGCTGATTTTCACACTCGCTCACTCCTCCTCCAGCTAGTTTTCACACTCACTCCCTCACTCCTCCTCCAGCTGATTTTCACTCACTCCCTCACTCCTCCAGCTGATTTTCACACTCACTCCCTCGCTCCTCCTCCAGGTGATTTTCACACTCACTCCCTCACTCCTCCAGCTGATTTTCACACTCACTCCCTCACTCCTCCTCCAGCTCATTTTCACACTCACTCCCTCGCTCATCCTCCAGCTGATTTTCACACTCACTCTCTCACTCCTCCAGCTGATTTTCACACTCACTCCCTCGCTCCTCCTCCAGCTGATTTTCACACTCACTCCCTCACTCCTCCAATTTTCACACTCACTGCCTCGCTCCTCCACCAGCTGATTTTCACTCTTCCTCCTCCAGCTGATTTTCACACTCACTCCTCCAGCTGATTTTCACACTCACTCCCTCACCCTTCCAGCTGATTTTCACTCCCTCACTCCTCCTCCAGCTAGTTTTCACACTCCCTCCCTCGCTCCTCCTCCAGCTGATTTTCACTCACTCCCTCACTCCTCCAGCTGATTTTCACACTCACTCCCTCGCTCCTCCACCAGCTGATTTTCACCCTTCCTCCTCCAGCTGATTTTCACACTCACTCCTCCAGCTGATTTTCACTCACTCCCTCGCTCCTCCTCCAGCTGATTTTCACACTCGCTCCTCCAGCTGATTTTCACACTCACTGCCTCGCTCCTCCTCCAGCTGATTTTCACACTCACTCCCTCACTCCTCCAGCTGATTTTCACACTCACTCCCTCACTCCTCCTCCAGCTAATTTTCACACTCACTCCCTCGCTCCTCCACCAGCTGATTTTCACACTTCCTCCTCCAGCTGATTTTCACACTCACTCCTCCAGCTGATTTTCACTCACTCCCTCGCTCCTCCTCCAGCTGATTTTCACTCACAACCTCACTCCTCTAGCTGATTTTCACACTCACTCACTCACTCCTCCAGCTGATTTTCACTCACTCCCTCGCTCCTCCTCCAGCTGATTTTCACACTCGCTCCTCCAGCTGATTTTCACACTCACTGCCTCGCTCCTCCTCCAGCTGATTTTCACACTCACTCCCTCACTCCTCCAGCTGATTTTCACACTCACTCCCTCACTCCTCCTCCAGCTAATTTTCACACTCACTCCCTCGCTCCTCCACCAGCTGATTTTCACTCTTCCTCCTCCAGCTGATTTTCACACACACTCCTCCAGCTGATTTTCACACTCACTCCCTTGCTCCTCCTCCAGCTGATTTTCACACTCACTCCCTCACTCCTCCAGCTGATTTTCACACTCCCTCGCTCCTCCACCAGCTGATTCTCACTCTTCCTCCTCCCGCTGATTTTCACACTAACTCCTCCAGCTGATTTTCACTCACTCCCTCACTCCTCCAGCTGATTTTCACACTCGCTCACTCCTCCTCCAGCTAGTTTTCACACTCACTCCCTCACTCCTCCTCCAGCTGATTTTCACTCACTCCCTCACTCCTCCAGCTGATTTTCACACTCACTCCTCCAGCTGATTTTCACACTCACTCCCTCGCTCCTCCTCCAGCTGATTTTCACACTCACGCCCTCACTCCTCCAGCTGATTTTCACACTCACTCCCTCACTCCTCCTCCAGCTAATTTTCACACTCACTCCCTCGCTCCTCATCCAGCTGATTTTCACACTCACTCCCTCACTCCTCCAGCTGATTTTCACACTCACTCCCTCGCTCCTCCACCAGCTGATTTTCACTCTTCCTCCTCCAGCTGATTTTCACACTCACTCCTCCAGCTGATTTTCACACTCACTCCCTCGCTCCTCCTCCAGCTGATTTTCACTCACTCCCTCACTCCTCCAGCTAATTTTCACACTCACTCGCTCCCTCGCTCCTCCTCCAGCTGATTTTCACACTCACTCCCTCACTCCTCCAGCTGATTTTCACACTCACTCCCTCACTCCTCCAGCTGATTTTCACTCACTCCCTCACTCCTCCTCCAGCTAATTTTCACACTCACTCCCTCGCTCCTCCTACAGCTGATTTTCACACTCTCCCTCACTCCTCCTCCAGCTGATTTTCACACTCTCTCACTCCTCCTCCAGCTGATTTTCACTCACTCCCTCGCTCCTCCTCCAGCTGATTTTCACACTCACTCCCTCACTCCTCCAGCTGATTTTCACACTCACTCCCTCGCTCCTCCACCAGCTGATTTTCACACTCACTCCTCCAGCTGATTTTCACACTCACTCCCTCGCTCCTCCTCCAGCTGCTTTTCACACTCACTCCCTCACTCCTCCAGCTGATTTTCACACTCCCTCGCTCCTCCACCAGCTGATTCTCACTCTTCCTCCTCCAGCTGATTTTCACACTAACTCCTCCAGCTGATTTTCACTCACTCCCTCACTCCTCCAGCTGATTTTCACACTCGCTCACTCCTCCTCCAGCTAGTTTTCACACTCACTCCCTCACTCCTCCTCCAGCTGATTTTCAGTCACTCCCTCACTCCTCCAGCTGATTTTCACACTCACTCTTCCAGCTGATTTTCACACTCACTCCCTCGCTCCTCCTCCAGCTGATTTTCACACTCACGTCCTCACTCCTCCAGCTGATTTTCACACTCACTCCCTCACTCCTCCTCCAGCTAATTTTCACACTCACTCCCTCGCTCCTCATCCAGCTGATTTTCACACTCACTCCCTCACTCCTCCAGCTGATTTTCACACTCACTCCCTCACTCCTCCTCCAGCTGATTTTCACACTCACTCCCTCACTCCTCCTCCAGCTGATTTTCACACTCACTCCCTCACACCTCCACCTAATTTTCACACTCACTCGCTCGCTCCTCCTCCAGATAATTTTCACACTCACTCCCTCGCTCCTCCACCAGCTGATTTTCACTCTTCCTCCTCCAGCTGATTTTCACACTCACTCCTCCAGCTGATTTTCACACTCACTCCCTCGCTCCTCCTCCAGCTGATTTTCACTCACTCCCTCACTCCTCCAGCTAATTTTCACACTCACTCGCTCCCTCGCTCCTCCTCCAGCTGATTTTTACTCACTCCCTCACTCCTCCAGCTAATTTTCACACTCACTCGCACCCTCGCTCCACCTCCAGCTGATTTTCACACTCACTCCCTCACTCCTCCAGCTGATTTTCACACTCACTCCCTCACTCCTCCAGCTGATTTTCACTCACTCCCTCACTCCTCCTCCAGCTAATTTTCACACTCACTCCCTCGCTCCTCCTACAGCTGATTTTCACACTCTCCCTCACTCCTCCTCCAGCTGATTTTCACACTCACTCTCTCACTCCTCCTCCAGCTGATTTTCACTCACTCCCTCGCTCCTCCTCCAGCTGATTTTCACACTCACTCCCTCACTCCTCCAGCTGATTTTCACACTCACTCCCTCGCTCCTCCACCAGCTGATTTTCACTCTTCCTCCTCCAGCTGATTTTCACACTCACTCTTCCAGCTGATTTTCACACTCATAACCTCGCTCCTCCTCCAGCTGATTTTCACACTCACTCCCTCACTCCTCCAGCTGATTTTCACACTCACTCCCTCGCTCCTCCACCAGCTGATTTTCACTCTTCCTCCTCCAGCTGATTTTCACACACTCCCTCGCTCCTCCTCCAGCTGATTTTCACACTCACTCCCTCACTCCACCAGCTGATTTTCACACTCACTCCCTCGCTTCTCCTCCAGCTAATTGTCACACTCACTCGCTCCCTCGCTCCTCCTCCAGCTGATTTTCACACTCACTCCCTCACTCCTCCAGCTGATTTTCACACTCACTCCCTCACTCCTCCAGCTGATTTTCACACTCACTCCCTCACTCCTCCTCCAGCTAATTTTCACACTCACTCCCTCACTCCTCCTCCAGCTGATTTTCACACTCACTCCCTCACTCCTCCTCCAGCTGATTTTCACACTCACTCCCTCACACCTCCAGCTGATTTTCACACTCACTCCCTCACTCCTCCTCCACCTAATTTTCACACTCACTCCCTCGCTCCTCCTCCAGATAATTTTCACACTCACTCCCTCGCTCCTCCTCCAGCTGATTTTCACACTCACTCCCTCCCGCCTCCTTCAGCTAATTTTCACTCACTCCCTCGCTCCTCCAGCTGATTTTCACACTCGCTCACTCCTCCTCCAGCTAGTTTTCACACTCACTCCCTCACTCCTCCTCCAGCTGATTTTCACTCACTCCCTCACTCCTCCAGCTGATTTTCACACTCACTCCCTCGCTCCTCCTCCAGGTGATTTTCACACTCACTCCCTCACTCCTCCAGCTGATTTTCACACTCACTCCCTCACTCCTCCTCCAGCTCATTTTCACACTCACTCCCTCGCTCATCCTCCAGCTGATTTTCACACTCACTCCCTCACTCCTCCAGCTGATTTTCACACTCACTCCCTCGCTCCTCCTCCAGCTGATTTTCACACTCACTCCCTCACTCCTCCAATTTTCACACTCACTGCCTCGCTCCTCCACCAGCTGATTTTCACTCTTCCTCCTCCAGCTGATTTTCACACTCACTCCTCCAGCTGATTTTCACACTCACTCCCTCACCCTTCCAGCTGATTTTCACTCCCTCACTCCTCCTCCAGCTAGTTTTCACACTCCCTCCCTCGCTCCTCCTCCAGCTGATTTTCACTCACTCCCTCACTCCTCCAGCTGATTTTCACACTCACTCCCTCGCTCCTCCACCAGCTGATTTTCACCCTTCCTCCTCCAGCTGATTTTCACACTCACTCCTCCAGCTGATTTTCACTCACTCCCTCGCTCCTCCTCCAGCTGATTTTCACACTCGCTCCTCCAGCTGATTTTCACACTCACTGCCTCGCTCCTCCTCCAGCTGATTTTCACACTCACTCCCTCACTCCTCCAGCTGATTTTCACACTCACTCCCTCACTCCTCCTCCAGCTAATTTTCACACTCACTCCCTCGCTCCTCCACCAGCTGATTTTCACACTTCCTCCTCCAGCTGATTTTCACACTCACTCCTCCAGCTGATTTTCACTCACTCCCTCGCTCCTCCTCCAGCTGATTTTCACTCACAACCTCACTCCTCTAGCTGATTTTCACACTCACTCACTCACTCCTCCAGCTGATTTTCACACTCACTGCCTCGCTCCTCCGCCAGCTGATTTTCACTCTTCCTCCTCCAGCTGATTTTCACACTCACTCCTCCAGCTGATTTTCACACTCACTCCCTTGCTCCTCCTCCAGCTGATTTTCACACTCACTCCCTCACTCCTCCAGCTGATTTTCACACTCCCTCGCTCCTCCACCAGCTGATTCTCACTCTTCCTCCTCCAGCTGATTTTCACACTAACTCCTCCAGCTGATTTTCACTCACTCCCTCACTCCTCCAGCTGATTTTCACACTCGCTCACTCCTCCTCCAGCTAGTTTTCACACTCACTCCCTCACTCCTCCTCCAGCTGATTTTCACTCACTCCCTCACTCCTCCAGCTGATTTTCACACTCACTCCTCCAGCTGATTTTCACACTCACTCCCTCGCTCCTCCTCCAGCTGATTTTCACACTCACGCCCTCACTCCTCCAGCTGATTTTCACACTCACTCCCTCACTCCTCCTCCAGCTAATTTTCACACTCACTCCCTCGCTCCTCATCCAGCTGATTTTCACACTCACTCCCTCACTCCTCCAGCTGATTTTCACACTCACTCCCTCGCTCCTCCACCAGCTGATTTTCACTCTTCCTCCTCCAGCTGATTTTCACACTCACTCCTCCAGCTGATTTTCACACTCACTCCCTCGCTCCTCCACCAGCTGATTTTCACACTCACTCCTCCAGCTGATTTTCACACTCACTCCCTCGCTCCTCCTCCAGCTGCTTTTCACACTCACTCCCTCACTCCTCCAGCTGATTTTCACACTCCCTCGCTCCTCCACCAGCTGATTCTCACTCTTCCTCCTCCAGCTGATTTTCACACTAACTCCTCCAGCTGATTTTCACTCACTCCCTCACTCCTCCAGCTGATTTTCACACTCGCTCACTCCTCCTCCAGCTAGTTTTCACACTCACTCCCTCACTCCTCCTCCAGCTGATTTTCACTCACTCCCTCACTCCTCCAGCTGATTTTCACACTCACTCTTCCAGCTGATTTTCACACTCACTCCCTCGCTCCTCCTCCAGCTGATTTTCACACTCACGTCCTCACTCCTCCAGCTGATTTTCACACTCACTCCCTCACTCCTCCTCCAGCTAATTTTCACACTCACTCCCTCGCTCCTCATCCAGCTGATTTTCACACTCACTCCCTCACTCCTCCAGCTGATTTTCACACTCACTCCCTCACTCCTCCTCCAGCTGATTTTCACACTCACTCCCTCACTCCTCCTCCAGCTGATTTTCACACTCACTCCCTCACACCTCCACCTAATTTTCACACTCACTCGCTCGCTCCTCCTCCAGATAATTTTCACACTCACTCCCTCGCTCCTCCACCAGCTGATTTTCACTCTTCCTCCTCCAGCTGATTTTCACACTCACTCCTCCAGCTGATTTTCACACTCACTCCCTCGCTCCTCCTCCAGCTGATTTTCACTCACTCCCTCACTCCTCCAGCTAATTTTCACACTCACTCGCTCCCTCGCTCCTCCTCCAGCTGATTTTTACTCACTCCCTCACTCCTCCAGCTAATTTTCACACTCACTCGCACCCTCGCTCCACCTCCAGCTGATTTTCACACTCACTCCCTCACTCCTCCAGCTGATTTTCACACTCACTCCCTCACTCCTCCAGCTGATTTTCACTCACTCCCTCACTCCTCCTCCAGCTAATTTTCACACTCACTCCCTCGCTCCTCCTACAGCTGATTTTCACACTCTCCCTCACTCCTCCTCCAGCTGATTTTCACACTCACTCTCTCACTCCTCCTCCAGCTGATTTTCACTCACTCCCTCGCTCCTCCTCCAGCTGATTTTCACACTCACTCCCTCACTCCTCCAGCTGATTTTCACACTCACTCCCTCGCTCCTCCACCAGCTGATTTTCACTCTTCCTCCTCCAGCTGATTTTCAAACTCACTCTTCCAGCTGATTTTCACACTCATAACCTCGCTCCTCCTCCAGCTGATTTTCACACTCACTCCCTCACTCCTCCAGCTGATTTTCACACTCACTCCCTCGCTCCTCCACCAGCTGATTTTCACTCTTCCTCCTCCAGCTGATTTTCACACACTCCCTCGCTCCTCCTCCAGCTGATTTTCACACTCACTCCCTCACTCCACCAGCTGATTTTCACACTCACTCCCTCGCTTCTCCTCCAGCTAATTGTCACACTCACTCGCTCCCTCGCTCCTCCTCCAGCTGATTTTCACACTCACTCCCTCACTCCTCCAGCTGATTTTCACACTCACTCCCTCACTCCTCCAGCTGATTTTCACACTCACTCCCTCACTCCTCCTCCAGCTAATTTTCACACTCACTCCCTCACTCCTCCTCCAGCTGATTTTCACACTCACTCCCTCACTCCTCCTCCAGCTGATTTTCACACTCACTCCCTCACACCTCCAGCTGATTTTCACACTCAGTCCCTCACTCCTCCTCCACCTAATTTTCACACTCACGCCCTCGCTCCTCCTCCAGATAATTTTCACACTCACTCCCTCGCTCCTCCTCCAGCTGATTTTCACACTCACTCCCTCCCGCCTCCTTCAGCTAATTTTCACTCACTCCCTCGCTCCTCCAGCTGATTTTCACACTCGCTCACTCCTCCTCCAGCTAGTTTTCACACTCACTCCCTCACTCCTCCTCCAGCTGATTTTCACTCACTCCCTCACTCCTCCAGCTGATTTTCACACTCACTCCCTCGCTCCTCCTCCAGGTGATTTTCACACTCACTCCCTCACTCCTCCAGCTGATTTTCACACTCACTCCCTCACTCCTCCTCCAGCTCATTTTCACACTCACTCCCTCGCTCATCCTCCAGCTGATTTTCACACTCACTCCCTCACTCCTCCAGCTGATTTTCACACTCACTCCCTCGCTCCTCCTCCAGCTGATTTTCACACTCACTCCCTCACTCCTCCAATTTTCACACTCACTGCCTCGCTCCTCCACCAGCTGATTTTCACTCTTCCTCCTCCAGCTGATTTTCACACTCACTCCTCCAGCTGATTTTCACACTCACTCCCTCACCCTTCCAGCTGATTTTCACTCCCTCACTCCTCCTCCAGCTAGTTTTCACACTCCCTCCCTCGCTCCTCCTCCAGCTGATTTTCACTCACTCCCTCACTCCTCCAGCTGATTTTCACACTCACTCCCTCGCTCCTCCACCAGCTGATTTTCACCCTTCCTCCTCCAGCTGATTTTAACACTCACTCCTCCAGCTGATTTTCACTCACTCCCTCGCTCCTCCTCCAGCTGATTTTCACACTCGCTCCTCCAGCTGATTTTCACACTCACTGCCTCGCTCCTCCTCCAGCTGATTTTCACACTCACTCCCTCACTCCTCCAGCTGATTTTCACACTCACTCCCTCACTCCTCCTCCAGCTAATTTTCACACTCACTCCCTCGCTCCTCCACCAGCTGATTTTCACACTTCCTCCTCCAGCTGATTTTCACACTCACTCCTCCAGCTGATTTTCACTCACTCCCTCGCTCCTCCTCCAGCTGATTTTCACTCACAACCTCACTCCTCTAGCTGATTTTCACACTCACTCACTCACTCCTCCAGCTGATTTTCACACTCACTGCCTCGCTCCTCCGCCAGCTGATTTTCACTCTTCCTCCTCCAGCTGATTTTCACACTCACTCCTCCAGCTGATTTTCACACTCACTCCCTTGCTCCTCCTCCAGCTGATTTTCACACTCACTCCCTCACTCCTCCAGCTGATTTTCACACTCCCTCGCTCCTCCACCAGCTGATTCTCACTCTTCCTCCTCCAGCTGATTTTCACACTAACTCCTCCAGCTGATTTTCACTCACTCCCTCACTCCTCCAGCTGATTTTCACACTCGCTCACTCCTCCTCCAGCTAGTTTTCACACTCACTCCCTCACTCCTCCTCCAGCTGATTTTCACTCACTCCCTCACTCCTCCAGCTGATTTTCACACTCACTCCTCCAGCTGATTTTCACACTCACTCCCTCGCTCCTCCTCCAGCTGATTTTCACACTCACGCCCTCACTCCTCCAGCTGATTTTCACACTCACTCCCTCACTCCTCCTCCAGCTAATTTTCACACTCACTCCCTCGCTCCTCATCCAGCTGATTTTCACACTCACTCCCTCACTCCTCCAGCTGATTTTCACACTCACTCCCTCGCTCCTCCACCAGCTGATTTTCACTCTTCCTCCTCCAGCTGATTTTCACACTCACTCCTCCAGCTGATTTTCACACTCACTCCCTCGCTCCTCCACCAGCTGATTTTCACACTCACTCCTCCAGCTGATTTTCACACTCACTCCCTCGCTCCTCCTCCAGCTGCTTTTCACACTCACTCCCTCACTCCTCCAGCTGATTTTCACACTCCCTCGCTCCTCCACCAGCTGATTCTCACTCTTCCTCCTCCAGCTGATTTTCACACTAACTCCTCCAGCTGATTTTCACTCACTCCCTCACTCCTCCAGCTGATTTTCACACTCGCTCACTCCTCCTCCAGCTAGTTTTCACACTCACTCCCTCACTCCTCCTCCAGCTGATTTTCACTCACTCCCTCACTCCTCCAGCTGATTTTCACACTCACTCTTCCAGCTGATTTTCACACTCACTCCCTCGCTCCTCCTCCAGCTGATTTTCACACTCACGTCCTCACTCCTCCAGCTGATTTTCACACTCACTCCCTCACTCCTCCTCCAGCTAATTTTCACACTCACTCCCTCGCTCCTCATCCAGCTGATTTTCACACTCACTCCCTCACTCCTCCAGCTGATTTTCACACTCACTCCCTCACTCCTCCTCCAGCTGATTTTCACACTCACTCCCTCACTCCTCCTCCAGCTGATTTTCACACTCACTCCCTCACACCTCCACCTAATTTTCACACTCACTCGCTCGCTCCTCCTCCAGATAATTTTCACACTCACTCCCTCGCTCCTCCACCAGCTGATTTTCACTCTTCCTCCTCCAGCTGATTTTCACACTCACTCCACCAGCTGATTTTCACACTCACTCCCTCGCTCCTCCTCCAGCTGATTTTCACTCACTCCCTCACTCCTCCAGCTAATTTTCACACTCACTCGCTCCCTCGCTCCTCCTCCAGCTGATTTTTACTCACTCCCTCACTCCTCCAGCTAATTTTCACACTCACTCGCACCCTCGCTCCACCTCCAGCTGATTTTCACTCACTCCCTCACTCCTCCAGCTGATTTTCACACTCACTCCCTCACTCCTCCAGCTGATTTTCACTCACTCCCTCACTCCTCCTCCAGCTAATTTTCACACTCACTCCCTCGCTCCTCCTACAGCTGATTTTCACACTCTCCCTCACTCCTCCTCCAGCTGATTTTCACACTCACTCTCTCACTCCTCCTCCAGCTGATTTTCACTCACTCCCTCGCTCCTCCTCCAGCTGATTTTCACACTCACTCCCTCACTCCTCCAGCTGATTTTCACACTCACTCCCTCGCTCCTCCACCAGCTGATTTTCACTCTTCCTCCTCCAGCTGATTTTCACACTCACTCTTCCAGCTGATTTTCACACTCATAACCTCGCTCCTCCTCCAGCTGATTTTCACACTCACTCCCTCACTCCTCCAGCTGATTTTCACACTCACTCCCTCGCTCCTCCACCAGCTGATTTTCACTCTTCCTCCTCCAGCTGATTTTCACACACTCCCTCGCTCCTCCTCCAGCTGATTTTCACACTCACTCCCTCACTCCACCAGCTGATTTTCACACTCACTCCCTCGCTTCTCCTCCAGCTAATTGTCACACTCACTCGCTCCCTCGCTCCTCCTCCAGCTGATTTTCACACTCACTCCCTCACTCCTCCAGCTGATTTTCACACTCACTCCCTCACTCCTCCAGCTGATTTTCACACTCACTCCCTCACTCCTCCTCCAGCTAATTTTCACACTCACTCCCTCACTCCTCCTCCAGCTGATTTTCACACTCACTCCCTCACTCCTCCTCCAGCTGATTTTCACACTCACTCCCTCACACCTCCAGCTGATTTTCACACTCACTCCCTCCCGCCTCCTTCAGCTAATTTTCACTCACTCCCTCGCTCCTCCAGCTGATTTTCACACTCGCTCACTCCTCCTCCAGCTAGTTTTCACACTCACTCCCTCACTCCTCCTCCAGCTGATTTTCACTCACTCCCTCACTCCTCCAGCTGATTTTCACACTCACTCCCTCGCTCCTCCTCCAGGTGATTTTCACACTCACTCCCTCACTCCTCCAGCTGATTTTCACACTCACTCCCTCACTCCTCCTCCAGCTCATTTTCACACTCACTCCCTCGCTCATCCTCCAGCTGATTTTCACACTCACTCCCTCACTCCTCCAGCTGATTTTCACACTCACTCCCTCGCTCCTCCTCCAGCTGATTTTCACACTCACTCCCTCACTCCTCCAATTTTCACACTCACTGCCTCGCTCCTCCACCAGCTGATTTTCACTCTTCCTCCTCCAGCTGATTTTCACACTCACTCCTCCAGCTGATTTTCACACTCACTCCCTCACCCTTCCAGCTGATTTTCACTCCCTCACTCCTCCTCCAGCTAGTTTTCACACTCCCTCCCTCGCTCCTCCTCCAGCTGATTTTCACTCACTCCCTCACTCCTCCAGCTGATTTTCACACTCACTCCCTCGCTCCTCCACCAGCTGATTTTCACCCTTCCTCCTCCAGCTGATTTTCACACTCACTCCTCCAGCTGATTTTCACTCACTCCCTCGCTCCTCCTCCAGCTGATTTTCACACTCGCTCCTCCAGCTGATTTTCACACTCACTGCCTCGCTCCTCCTCCAGCTGATTTTCACACTCACTCCCTCACTCCTCCAGCTGATTTTCACACTCACTCCCTCACTCCTCCTCCAGCTAATTTTCACACTCACTCCCTCGCTCCTCCACCAGCTGATTTTCACACTTCCTCCTCCAGCTGATTTTCACACTCACTCCTCCAGCTGATTTTCACTCACTCCCTCGCTCCTCCTCCAGCTGATTTTCACTCACAACCTCACTCCTCTAGCTGATTTTCACACTCACTCACTCACTCCTCCAGCTGATTTTCACACTCACTGCCTCGCTCCTCCGCCAGCTGATTTTCACTCTTCCTCCTCCAGCTGATTTTCACACTCACTCCTCCAGCTGATTTTCACACTCACTCCCTTGCTCCTCCTCCAGCTGATTTTCACACTCACTCCCTCACTCCTCCAGCTGATTTTCACACTCCCTCGCTCCTCCACCAGCTGATTCTCACTCTTCCTCCTCCAGCTGATTTTCACACTAACTCCTCCAGCTGATTTTCACTCACTCCCTCACTCCTCCAGCTGATTTTCACACTCGCTCACTCCTCCTCCAGCTAGTTTTCACACTCACTCCCTCACTCCTCCTCCAGCTGATTTTCACTCACTCCCTCACTCCTCCAGCTGATTTTCACACTCACTCCTCCAGCTGATTTTCACACTCACTCCCTCGCTCCTCCTCCAGCTGATTTTCACACTCACGCCCTCACTCCTCCAGCTGATTTTCACACTCACTCCCTCACTCCTCCTCCAGCTAATTTTCACACTCACTCCCTCGCTCCTCATCCAGCTGATTTTCACACTCACTCCCTCACTCCTCCAGCTGATTTTCACACTCACTCCCTCGCTCCTCCACCAGCTGATTTTCACTCTTCCTCCCCCAGCTGATTTTCACACTCACTCCTCCAGCTGATTTTCACACTCACTCCCTCGCTCCTCCTCCAGCTGATTTTCACTCACTCCCTCACTCCTCCAGCTAATTTTCACACTCACTCGCTCCCTCGCTCCTCCTCCAGCTGATTTTCACACTCACTCCCTCACTCCTCCAGCTGATTTTCACACTCACTCCCTCACTCCTCCAGCTGATTTTCACTCACTCCCTCACTCCTCCTCCAGCTAATTTTCACACTCACTCCCTCGCTCCTCCTACAGCTGATTTTCACACTCTCCCTCACTCCTCCTCCAGCTGATTTTCACACTCTCTCACTCCTCCTCCAGCTGATTTTCACACTCACTCCCTCACTCCTCCTCCACCTAATTTTCACACTCACTCGCTCGCTCCTCCTCCAGATAATTTTCACACTCACTCCCTCGCTCCTCCTCCAGCTGATTTTCACACTCACTCCCTCCCGCCTCCTTCAGCTAATTTTCACTCACTCCCTCGCTCCTCCAGCTGATTTTCACACTCGCTCACTCCTCCTCCAGCTAGTTTTCACACTCACTCCCTCACTCCTCCTCCAGCTGATTTTCACTCACTCCCTCACTCCTCCAGCTGATTTTCACACTCCCTCCTCCAGCTGATTTTCACACTCACTCCCTCGCTCCTCCTCCATCTGATTTTCACACTCACGCCCTCACTCCTCCAGCTGATTTTCACACTCACTCCCTCACTCCTCCTCCAGCTAATTTTCACACTCACTCCCTCGCTCCTCGTCCAGCTGATTTTCACACTCACTCCCTCACTCCTCCAGCTGATTTTCACACTCACTCCCTCGCTCCTCCACCAGCTGATTTTCACTCTTCCTCCTCCAGCTGATTTTCACACTCACTCCTCCAGCTGATTTTCACACTCACTCCCACGTACCACATCCAGCTGATTTTCACACTCACTCCCTCACTCCTCCAGCTGATTTTCACACTCACTCCCTCACTCCTCCTCCAGCTGATTTTCACACTCACTCCCTCACTCCTCCTCCAGCTGATTTTCACACTCACTCCCTCACACCTCCAGCTGATTTTCACACTCACTCCCTCACTCCTCCTCCACCTAATTTTCACACTCACTCGCTCGCTCCTCCTCCAGATAATTTTCACACTCACTCCCTCGCTCCTCCTCCAGCTGATTTTCACACTCACTCCCTCCCGCCTCCTTCAGCTAATTTTCACTCACTCCCTCGCTCCTCCAGCTGATTTTCACACTCGCTCACTCCTCCTCCAGCTAGTTTTCACACTCACTCCCTCACTCCTCCTCCAGCTGATTTTCACTCACTCCCTCACTCCTCCAGCTGATTTTCACACTCCCTCCTCCAGCTGATTTTCACACTCACTCCCTCGCTCCTCCTCCATCTGATTTTCACACTCACGCCCTCACTCCTCCAGCTGATTTTCACACTCACTCCCTCACTCCTCCTCCAGCTAATTTTCACACTCACTCCCTCGCTCCTCGTCCAGCTGATTTTCACACTCACTCCCTCACTCCTCCAGCTGATTTTCACACTCACTCCCTCGCTCCTCCACCAACTGATTTTCACTCTTCCTCCTCCAGCTGATTTTCACACTCACTCCTCCAGCTGATTTTCACACTCACTCCCTCGCTCCTCCTCCAGCTGATTTTCACTCACTCCCTCACTCCTCCACTAATTTTCACACTCACTCGCTCCCTCGGTCCTCCTCCAGCTGATTTTCACACTCACTCCCTCACTCCTCCAGATGAATTTCACTCACTCCATCACTCCTCCAGCTAATTTTCACACTCATTCCCTCGCTCCTCCTCCAGCTGATTTTCACACTCACTCCCTCACTCCTCCTCCAGCTGATTTTCACACTCACTCCCTCACTCCTCCAGCTGATTTTCACTCACTCCCTCACTCCTCCTCCAGCTAATTTTCACACTCACTCCCTCGCTCCTCCTACAGCTGATTTTCACACTCTCCCTCACTCCTCCTCAAGCTGATTTTCACACTCACTCTCTCACTCCTCCATGGGCTGATTATCACACTCACTCCCTCGCTCCTCCTCCAGCTGATTGTCACACTCACTCCCTCACTCCTCCAGCTGATTTTCACACTCACTCCCTCGCTCCTCCACCAGCTGATTTTCACTCTTCCTCCTCCAGCTGATTTTCACACTCACTCTTCCAGCTGATTTTCACACTCACTCCCTCGCTCCTCCTCCAGCTGATTTTCACACTCAATCCCTCACTCCTCCAGCTGATTTTCACACTCACTCCCTCGCTCCTCCACCAGCTGATTTTCACTCTTCCTCCTCCAGCTGATTTTCACACACTCCCTCGCTCCTCCTCCAGCTGATTTTCACTCACTCCCTCACTCCACCAGCTGATTTTCACACTCACTCCCTCACTCCTCCTCCAGCCAATTTTCACACTCACTCGCTCCCTCGTCCTCCTCCAGCTGATTTTCACTCACTCCCTCACACCTCCAGCTGATTTTCACACTCACTCCCTCACTCCTCCTCCAGCTAATTTTCACACTCACTCCCTCGCTCCTCCTCCAGCTGATTTTCACACTCACTCCCTCACTCCTCCTCCAGCTGATTTTCACACTCACTCCCTCACTCCTCCTCCAGCTGATTTTCACTCACTCCCTTGCTCCTCCTCCAGCTGATTTTCACACTCACTCCCTCACTCCTCCTCCAGCTGATTTTCACACTCACTCCCTCGCTCCTCCTCCAGCTGATTTTCACACTCACTCCCTCGCTCCTCCTCCAGCTGATTTTCACACTCACTCCCTCACTCCTCCTCCAGCTGATTTTCACACTTGCTCCTCCCCCAGCTGATTTTCACACTCACTCCCTCGCTCCTCCTCTAGCTGATTTGCACTCACTCCCTCACTCCTCCTCCAGCTGATTTTCACACTCACTCCCTCGCTCCTCCTCGAGCTGATTTTCACACTCACTCCCTCGCTCCTCCTCCAGCTGATTTTCACACTCGCTCCCTCCTCCAGCTGATTTTCACAGTCACTCCCTCACTCCTCCTTCAGCTAATTTTCACACTCACTCCCTCGCTCCTCCTCCAGCCGATTTTCACACTCACTCCCTCACTCCTCCAGCTGATTTTCACACTCACTCCCTCACTCCTCCTCCAGCTAATTTTCACACTCACTTCCTCACTCCTACTCCAGCTGATTTTCACACTCACTCCCTCGCTCCTCCTCCAGCTGATTTTCACACTCACTCCCTCACTCCTCCTCCAGCTGATTTTCACACTCACTCCCTCACTCCTGCAGCTGATTTTCACACTCACTCCCTCACTCCTCCTCCAGCTAATTTTCACACTCACTCGCTCCTCCTCCAGCTGATTTTCACACTCACTCCCTCACTCCTCCAGCTGATTTTCATACTCACTCCCTCGCTCCTCCTCCTTCTGATTTTCACACTCACTCCCTCACTCTTCCTCCAGCTGATTTTCACACTCTCCCCCTCGCTCCTCCTCCAGCTGATTTTCACACTCACTCCCTCACTCCTCCTCCAGCTGATTTTCACGCTCACTCCCTCACTCCTCCTCCAGCTGATTTTTACACTCGCTCCTCCCCCAGCTGATTTTCACACTCACTCCCTCGCTCCTCCTCCAGCTGATTTTCACTCACTCCCTCACTTCTCCTCCAGCTGATTTTCACTCACTCCCTCGCTCCTCCTCCAGCTGATTTTCACACTTGCTCCCTCCTCCAGCTGATTTTCACACTCACTCCCTCACTCCTCCTTCAGCTAATTTTCACACTCACTCCCTCGCTCCTCCTCCAGCTGATTTTCACACTCACTCCCTCACTCCTCCTCCAGCTGATTTTTACACTCACTCACTCGCTCCTCCTCCAGCTGATTTTTACTCACTCCCTCACTCCTCCTCCAACTGATTTTCACACTCACTCCCTCGCTCCTCCTCCAGCTGATTTTCACTCACTCCCTCGCTCCTCCTCCAGCTGATTTTCACACTCATTCCCTCGCTCCTCCTCCAGCTGATTTTAACACTCACTCCCTCGCTCCTCCTCCAGCTGATTTTCACACTCACTCCCTCGCTCCTCCCCCAGCTGATTTTCACACTCACTCCCTCGCTCCTCCTCCAGCTGATATTCACTCACTCCCTCACTCCTCCTCCAGCTGATTTTCACACTCACTCCCTCGCTCCTCCTCCAGCTGATTTTCACACTCACTCCCTCGCTCCTCCTCCAGCTGATTTTCACACTTGCTCCCTCCTCCAGCTGATTTTCACACTCACTCCCTCACTCCTCCTTCAGCTAATTTTCACACTCACTCCCTCGCTCCTCCTCCAGCTGATTTTCACACTCACCCCCTCACTCCTCCTCCAGCTGATTTTCACTTACTCCCTCACTCCTCCAGCTGATTTTAACTCACTCCCTCACTCCTCCTCCAGCTGATTTTCACTCACTCCCTCGCTCCTCCTCCAGCTGATTTTCACACTCACTCCCTCACTCCTCCTCCAGCTGATTTTCACACTCACTCCCTCACTCCTCCAGCTGATTTTCACACTCACTCCCTCACTCCTCCTCCAGCTAATTTTCACACTCACTCCCTCGCTCCTCCTCCAGCTGATTTTCACACCCACTCCCTCACTCCTCCTCCAGCTGATTTTCACACTCACTCCCTCGCTCCTCCTCCAGCTGATTTTCACACTCACTCCCTCGCTCCTCCTCCAGCTGATTTTCACACTCACTCCCTCGCTCCTCCTCCAGCTGATTTTCACTCACTCCCTCACTCCTCCTCCAGCAGATTTTCACACTCGCTCCTCCCCCAGCTGATTTTCACACTCACTCCCTCGCTCCATCTCCAGCTGATTTTCACTCACTCCCTCACTTCTCCTCCAGCTGATTTTCACTCACTCCCTCGCTCCTCCTCCAGCTGATTTTCACACTCGCTCCCTCCTCCAGCTGATTTTCACACTCACTCCCTCACTGCTCCTTCAGCTAATTTTCACACTCACTCCCTCGCTCCTCCTCCAGCTGATTTTCACACTCACTCCCTCACTCCTCCAGCTGATTTTCACACTCACTCCCTCACTCCTCCTCCAGCTAATTTTCACACACTCCCTCGCTCCTCCTCCAGCTGATTTTCACACTCACTCCCTCACTCCTCCTCCAGCTGATTTTCACACTCTCTCCTCCCCAGCTGATTTTCACACTCACTCCCTCGCTCCTCCTACAGCTGATTTTCACACTCACTCCCTCGCTCCTCCTCCAGCTGATTTTCCCTCACTCCCTCACTCCTCCTCCAGCTGATTTTCACACTCACTCCCTCGCTCCTCCTCCAGCTGATTTTCACACTCACTCCCTCGCTCCTCCTCCAGCTGATTTTCACACTCACTCCCTCGCTCCTCCACCAGCTTATTTTCACTCTTCCTCCTCCAGCTGATTTTCACACTCACTCCTCCAGCTGATTTTCACTCACTCCCTCGCTCCTCCTCGAGCTGATTTTCACACTCACTCCCTCACTCCTCCAGCTGATTTTCACACTCACTCCCTCGCTCCTCCTCCAGCTAATTTTCACTCACTCCCTCGCTCCTCCTACAGCTGATCTTCACACTCACTCCCTCGCTCCTCCTCCAGCTGATTTTCACACTCACTCCCTCACTCCTCCAGCTGATTTTCACACTCACTCCCTCGCTCCACCACCAGCTGATTTTCACTATTCCTCCTCCAGCTGATTTTCACACTCACTCCTCCAGCTGATTTTCACATTCACTCCCTCGCTCCTCCTCCAGCTGATTTTCACACTCACTCCTCCAACTGATTTTCACACTCACCCCTCCAGCTGATTTTCACACTCACTCCCTCACTCCTCCAGCTGATTTTCACACTCCCTCACTCCTCCTCCAGCTAGTTTTCACACTCACTCCCTCGTTCCTCCTCCAGCTGATCTTCACACTCATTCCCTCGCTCCTCCTCCAGCTGATTTTCACACTCACTCCCTCGCTCCTCCACCAGCTGATTTTCACCCTTCCTCCTCCAGCTGATTTTCACACTCACTCCTCCAGCTGATTTTCACTCACTCCTCCAGCTGATTTTCACTCACTCCCTCACCCCTCCAGCTGATTTTCACTCCCTCACTCCTCCTCCAGCTAGTTTTCACACTCACTCCCTCGCTCCTCCTGCAGCTGATCTTCACACTCATTCCCTCGCTCCTCCTCCAGCTTATTTTCACACTCACTCCCTCACTCTTCCTCCAGCTGATTTTCACACTCTCCCCCTCGCTCCTCCTCCTTCTGATTTTCACACTCACTCTTCCTCCAGCTGATTTTCACACTCTCCCCCTCGCTCCTCCTCCAGCTGATTTTCACACTCACTCCCTCACTCCTCCTCCAGCTGATTTTTACACTCGCTCCTCCCCCAGCTGATTTTCACACTCACTCCCTCGCTCCTCCTCCAGCTGATTTTCACTCACTCCCTCACTTCTCCTCCAGCTGATTTTCACTCACTCCCTCGCTCCTCCTCCAGCTGATTTTCACACTCGCTCCCTCCTCCAACTGATTTTCACACTCACTCCCTCACTCCTCCTTCAGCTAATTTTCACACTCACTCCCTCGCTCCTCCTCCAGCTGATTTTCACACTCACTCCCTCACTCCTCCTCCAGCTGATTTTTACACACTCACTCGCTCCTCCTCCAGCTGATTTTTACTCACTCCCTCACTCCTCCTCCAACTGATTTTCACACTCCCTCACTCCTCCTCCAGCTAGTTTTCACACTCACTCCCTCGTTCCTCCTCCAGCTGATCTTCACACTCATTCCCTCGCTCCTCCTCCAGCTGATTTTCACACTCACTCCCTCGCTCCTCCACCAGCTGATTTTCACCCTTCCTCCTCCAGCTGATTTTCACACTCACTCCTCCAGCTGATTTTCACTCACTCCTCCAGCTGATTTTCACTCACTCCCTCACCCCTCCAGCTGATTTTCACTCCCTCACTCCTCCTCCAGCTAGTTTTCACACTCACTCCCTCGCTCCTCCTGCAGCTGATCTTCACACTCATTCCCTCGCTCCTCCTCCAGCTTATTTTCACACTCACTCCCTCACTCTTCCTCCAGCTGATTTTCACACTCTCCCCCTCGCTCCTCCTCCTTCTGATTTTCACACTCACTCTTCCTCCAGCTGATTTTCACACTCTCCCCCTCGCTCCTCCTCCAGCTGATTTTCACACTCACTCCCTCACTCCTCCTCCAGCTGATTTTCACACTCACTCCCTCACTCCTCCTCCAGCTGATTTTTACACTCGCTCCTCCCCCAGCTGATTTTCACACTCACTCCCTCGCTCCTCCTCCAGCTGATTTTCACTCACTCCCTCACTTCTCCTCCAGCTGATTTTCACTCACTCCCTCGTCCTCCTCCAGCTGATTTTCACTCACTCCCTCACACCTCCAGCTGATTTTCACACTCACTCCCTCACTCCTCCTCCAGCTAATTTTCACACTCACTCCCTCGCTCCTCCTCCAGCTGATTTTCACACTCACTCCCTCACTCCTCCTCCAGCTGATTTTCACACTCACTCCCTCACTCCTCCAGCTGATTTTCACGCTCACTCCCTCACTCCTCCTCCACCTAATTTTCACTCTCACTCCCTCGCTCCTCCTCCAGATAATTTTCACACTCACTCCCTCGCTCCTCCTCCAGCTGATTTTCACACTCGCTCCCTCCTCCAGCTGATTTTCACACTCACTCCCTCCCTCCTCCTTCAGCTAATTTTCACTCACTCCCTCGCTCCTCCTCCAGCTGATTTTGACACTCACTCCCTCACTCCTCCTCCAGCTGATTTTCACCCTCACTCCCTCACTCCTCCAGCTGATTTTCACACTCACTCCTCCTCCAGCTAATTTTCACTCTCACTCCCTCACTCCTCCTCCAGCTGATTTTCACTCACTCCCTTGCTCCTCCTCCAGCTGATTTTCACACTCACTCCCTCACTCCTCCTCCAGCTGATTTTCACACTCACTCCCTCGCTCCTCCTCCAGCTGATTTTCACACTCACTCCCTCGCTCCTCCTCCAGCTGATTTTCACACTCACTCCCTCACTCCTCCTCCAGCTGATTTTCACACTTGCTCCTCCCCCAGCTGATTTTCACACTCACTCCCTCGCTCCTCCTCTAGCTGATTTGCACTCACTCCCTCACTCCTCCTCCAGCTGATTTTCACACTCACTCCCTCGCTCCTCCTCGAGCTGATTTTCACACTCACTCCCTCGCTCCTCCTCCAGCTGATTTTCACACTCGCTCCCTCCTCCAGCTGATTTTCACAGTCACTCCCTCACTCCTCCTTCAGCTAATTTTCACACTCACTCCCTCGCTCCTCCTCCAGCCGATTTTCACACTCACTCCCTCACTCCTCCAGCTGATTTTCACACTCACTCCCTCACTCCTCCTCCAGCTAATTTTCACACTCACTTCCTCACTCCTACTCCAGCTGATTTTCACACTCACTCCCTCGCTCCTCCTCCAGCTGATTTTCACACTCACTCCCTCACTCCTCCTCCAGCTGATTTTCACACTCACTCCCTCACTCCTGCAGCTGATTTTCACACTCACTCCCTCACTCCTCCTCCAGCTAATTTTCACACTCACTCGCTCCTCCTCCAGCTGATTTTCACACTCACTCCCTCACTCCTCCAGCTGATTTTCATACTCACTCCCTCGCTCCTCCTCCTTCTGATTTTCACACTCACTCCCTCACTCTTCCTCCAGCTGATTTTCACACTCTCCCCCTCGCTCCTCCTCCAGCTGATTTTCACACTCACTCCCTCACTCCTCCTCCAGCTGATTTTCACGCTCACTCCCTCACTCCTCCTCCAGCTGATTTTTACACTCGCTGCTCCCCCAGCTGATTTTCACACTCACTCCCTCGCTCCTCCTCCAGCTGATTTTCACTCACTCCCTCACTTCTCCTCCAGCTGATTTTCACTCACTCCCTCGCTCCTCCTCCAGCTGATTTTCACACTCGCTCCCTCCTCCAGCTGATTTTCACACTCACTCCCTCACTCCTCCTTCAGCTAATTTTCACACTCACTCCCTCGCTCCTCCTCCAGCTGATTTTCACACTCACTCCCTCACTCCTCCTCCAGCTGATTTTTACACTCACTCACTCGCTCCTCCTCCAGCTGATTTTTACTCACTCCCTCACTCCTCCTCCAACTGATTTTCACACTCACTCCCTCGCTCCTCCTCCAGCTGATTTTCACTCACTCCCTCGCTCCTCCTCCAGCTGATTTTCACACTCATTCCCTCGCTCCTCCTCCAGCTGATTTTCACACTCACTCCCTCGCTCCTCCTCCAGCTGATTTTCACACTCACTCCCTCGCTCCTCCCCCAGCTGATTTTCACACTCACTCCCTCGCTCCTCCTCCAGCTGATATTCACTCACTCCCTCACTCCTCCTCCAGCTGATTTTCACACTCACTCCCTCGCTCCTCCTCCAGCTGATTTTCACACTCACTCCCTCGCTCCTCCTCCAGCTGATTTTCACACTTGCTCCCTCCTCCAGCTGATTTTCACACTCACTCCCTCACTCCTCCTTCAGCTAATTTTCACACTCACTCCCTCGCTCCTCCTCCAGCTGATTTTCACACTCACCCCCTCACTCCTCCTCCAGCTGATTTTCACTTACTCCCGCACTCCTCCAGCTGATTTTAACTCACTCCCTCACTCCTCCTCCAGCTGATTTTCACTCACTCCCTCGCTCCTCCTCCAGCTGATTTTCACACTCACTCCCTCACTCCTCCTCCAGCTGATTTTCACACTCACTCCCTCACTCCTCCAGCTGATTTTCACACTCACTCCCTCACTCCTCCTCCAGCTAATTTTCACACTCACTCCCTCGCTCCTCCTCCAGCTGATTTTCACACCCACTCCCTCACTCCTCCTCCAGCTGATTTTCACACTCACTCCCTCGCTCCTCCTCCAGCTGATTTTCACACTCACTCCCTCGCTCCTCCTCCAGCTGATTTTCACACTCACTCCCTCGCTCCTCCTCCAGCTGATTTTCACTCACTCCCTCACTCCTCCTCCAGCAGATTTTCACACTCGCTCCTCCCCCAGCTGATTTTCACACTCACTCCCTCGCTCCACCTCCAGCTGATTTTCACTCACTCCCTCACTTCTCCTCCAGCTGATTTTCACTCACTCCCTCGCTCCTCCTCCAGCTGATTTTCACACTCGCTCCCTCCTCCAGCTGATTTTCACACTCACTCCCTCACTGCTCCTTCAGCTAATTTTCACACTCACTCCCTCGCTCCTCCTCCAGCTGATTTTCACACTCACTCCCTCACTCCTCCAGCTGATTTTCACACTCACTCCCTCACTCCTCCTCCAGCTAATTTTCACACACTCCCTCGCTCCTCCTCCAGCTGATTTTCACACTCACTCCCTCACTCCTCCTCCAGCTGATTTTCACACTCTCTCCTCCCCAGCTGATTTTCACACTCACTCCCTCGCTCCTCCTACAGCTGATTTTCACACTCACTCCCTCGCTCCTCCTCCAGCTGATTTTCACTCACTCCCTCACTCCTCCTCCAGCTGATTTTCACACTCACTCCCTCGCTCCTCCTCCAGCTGATTTTCACACTCACTCCCTCGCTCCTCCTCCAGCTGATTTTCACACTCACTCCCTCGCTCCTCCACCAGCTTATTTTCACTCTTCCTCCTCCAGCTGATTTTCACACTCACTCCTCCAGCTGATTTTCACTCACTCCCTCGCTCCTCCTCGAGCTGATTTTCACACTCACTCCCTCACTCCTCCAGCTGATTTTCACACTCACTCCCTCGCTCCTCCTCCAGCTAATTTTCACTCACTCCCTCGCTCCTCCTACAGCTGATCTTCACACTCACTCCCTCGCTCCTCCTCCAGCTGATTTTCACACTCACTCCCTCACTCCTCCAGCTGATTTTCACACTCACTCCCTCGCTCCACCACCAGCTGATTTTCACTATTCCTCCTCCAGCTGATTTTCACACTCACTCCTCCAGCTGATTTTCACATTCACTCCCTCGCTCCTCCTCCAGCTGATTTTCACACTCACTCCTCCAACTGATTTTCACACTCACCCCTCCAGCTGATTTTCACACTCACTCCCTCACTCCTCCAGCTGATTTTCACACTCCCTCACTCCTCCTCCAGCTAGTTTTCACACTCACTCCCTCGTTCCTCCTCCAGCTGATCTTCACACTCATTCCCTCGCTCCTCCTCCAGCTGATTTTCACACTCACTCCCTCGCTCCTCCACCAGCTGATTTTCACCCTTCCTCCTCCAGCTGATTTTCACACTCACTCCTCCAGCTGATTTTCACTCACTCCTCCAGCTGATTTTCACTCACTCCCTCACCCCTCCAGCTGATTTTCACTCCCTCACTCCTCCTCCAGCTAGTTTTCACACTCACTCCCTCGCTCCTCCTGCAGCTGATCTTCACACTCATTCCCTCGCTCCTCCTCCAGCTTATTTTCACACTCACTCCCTCACTCTTCCTCCAGCTGATTTTCACACTCTCCCCCTCGCTCCTCCTCCTTCTGATTTTCACACTCACTCTTCCTCCAGCTGATTTTCACACTCTCCCCCTCGCTCCTCCTCCAGCTGATTTTCACACTCACTCCCTCACTCCTCCTCCAGCTGATTTTCACACTCACTCCCTCACTCCTCCTCCAGCTGATTTTTACACTCGCTCCTCCCCCAGCTGATTTTCACACTCACTCCCTCGCTCCTCCTCCAGCTGATTTTCACTCACTCCCTCACTTCTCCTCCAGCTGATTTTCACTCACTCCCTCGCTCCTCCTCCAGCTGATTTTCACACTCGCTCCCTCCTCCAACTGATTTTCACACTCACTCCCTCACTCCTCCTTCAGCTAATTTTCACACTCACTCCCTCGCTCCTCCTCCAGCTGATTTTCACACTCACTCCCTCACTCCTCCTCCAGCTGATTTTTACACTCACTCACTCGCTCCTCCTCCAGCTGATTTTTACTCACTCCCTCACTCCTCCTCCAACTGATTTTCACACTCCCTCACTCCTCCTCCAGCTAGTTTTCACACTCACTCCCTCGTTCCTCCTCCAGCTGATCTTCACACTCATTCCCTCGCTCCTCCTCCAGCTGATTTTCACACTCACTCCCTCGCTCCTCCACTAGCTGATTTTCACCCTTCCTCCTCCAGCTGATTTTCACACTCACTCCTCCAGCTGATTTTCACTCACTCCTCCAGCTGATTTTCACTCACTCCCTCACCCCTCCAGCTGATTTTCACTCCCTCACTCCTCCTCCAGCTAGTTTTCACACTCACTCCCTCGCTCCTCCTGCAGCTGATCTTCACACTCATTCCCTCGCTCCTCCTCCAGCTTATTTTCACACTCACTCCCTCACTCTTCCTCCAGCTGATTTTCACACTCTCCCCCTCGCTCCTCCTCCTTCTGATTTTCACACTCACTCTTCCTCCAGCTGATTTTCACACTCTCCCCCTCGCTCCTCCTCCAGCTGATTTTCACACTCACTCCCTCACTCCTCCTCCAGCTGATTTTCACACTCACTCCCTCACTCCTCCTCCAGCTGATTTTTACACTCGCTCCTCCCCCAGCTGATTTTCACACTCACTCCCTCGCTCCTCCTCCAGCTGATTTTCACTCACTCCCTCACTTCTCCTCCAGCTGATTTTCACTCACTCCCTCGCTCCTCCTCCAGCTGATTTTCACACTCGCTCCCTCCTCCAACTGATTTTCACACTCACTCCCTCACTCCTCCTTCAGCTAATTTTCACACTCACTCCCTCGCTCCTCCTCCAGCTGATTTTCACACTCACTCCCTCACTCCTCCTCCAGCTGATTTTTACACTCACTCACTCGCTCCTCCTCCAGCTGATTTTTACTCACTCCCTCACTCCTCCTCCAACTGATTTTCACACTCACTCCCTCGCTCCTCCTCCAGCTGATTTTCACTCACTCCCTCGCTCCTCCTCCAGCTGATTTTCACACTCATTCCCTCGCTCCTCCTCCAGCTGATTTTCACACTCACTCCCTCGCTCCTCCTCCAGCTGATTTTCACACTCACTCCCTCGCTCCTCCCCCAGCTGATTTTCACACTCACTCCCTCGCTCCTCCTCCAGCTGATATTCACTCACTCCCTCACTCCTCCTCCAGCTGATTTTCACACTCACTCCCTCGCTCCTCCTCCAGCTGATTTTCACACTCACTCCCTCGCTCCTCCTCCAGCTGATTTTCACACTTGCTCCCTCCTCCAGCTGATTTTCACACTCACTCCCTCACTCCTCCTTCAGCTAATTTTCACACTCACTCCCTCGCTCCTCCTCCAGCTGATTTTCACACTCACCCCCTCACTCCTCCTCCAGCTGATTTTCACTTACTCCCTCACTCCTCCAGCTGATTTTCACTCACTCCCTCACTCCTCCTCCAGCTAATTTTCACTCACTCCCTCGCTCCTCCTCCAGCTGATTTTCACACTCACTCCCTCACTCCTCCTCCATCTGATTTTCACTCACTCCCTCACTCCTCCAGCTGATTTTCACACTCACTCCCTCACTCCTCCTCCAGCTAATTTTCACACTCACTCCCTCGCTCCTCCTCCAGCTGATTTTCACACCCACTCCCTCACTCCTCCTCCAGCTGATTTTCACACTCACTCCCTCGCTCCTCCTCCAGCTGATTTTCACACTCACTCCCTCGCTCCTCCTCCAGCTGATTTTCACACTCACTCCCTCGCTCCTCCTCCAGCTGATTTTCACTCACTCCCTCACTCCTCCTCCAGCAGATTTTCACACTCGCTCCTCCCCAGCTGATTTTCACACTCACTCCCTCGCTCCACCTCCAGCTGATTTTCACTCACTCCCTCACTTCTCCTCCAGCTGATTTTCACTCACTCCCTCGCTCCTCCTCCAGCTGATTTTCACACTCGCTCCCTCCTCCAGCTGATATTCACACTCACTCCCTCACTGCTCCTTCAGCTAATTTTCACACTCACTCCCTCGCTCCTCCTCCAGCTGATTTTAACACTCACTCCCTCACTCCTCCAGCTGATTTTCACACTCACTCCCTCACTCCTCCTCCAGCTAATTTTCACACACTCCCTCACTCCTCCTCCAGCTGATTTTCACACTCACTCCCTCGCTCCTCCTCCAGCTGATTTTCACTCACTCCCTTACTCCTCCTCCAGCTGATTTTCACACTTACTCCCTCGCTCCTCCTCCAGCTGATTTTCACTCACTCCCTCGCTCCTCCTCCAGCTGATTTTCACACTCACTCCCTCACTCCTCCTCCAGCTGATTTTCACACTCTCCTCCCCCAGCTGATTTTCACACTCACTCCCTCGCTCCTCCTACAGCTGATTTTCACACTCACTCCCTCGCTCCTCCTCCAGCTGATTTTCACTCACTCCCTCACTCCTCCTCCAGCTGATTTTCACACTCACTCCCTCGCTCCTCCTCCAGCTGATTTTCACACTCACTCCCTCGCTCCTCCTCCAGCTGATTTTCACACTCACTCCCTCGCTCCTCCACCAGCTTATTTTCACTCTTCCTCCTCCAGCTGATTTTCACACACACTCCTCCAGCTGATTTTCACTCACTCCCTCGCTCCTCCTCGAGCTGATTTTCACACTCACTCCCTCACTCCTCCAGCTGATTTTCACACTCACTCCCTCGCTCCTCCTCCAGCTAATTTTCACTCACTCCCTCGCTCCTCCACCAGCTTATTTTCACTCTTCCTCCTCCAGCTGATTTTCACACACACTCCTCCAGCTGATTTTCACTCACTCCCTCGCTCCTCCTCGAGCTGATTTTCACACTCACTCCCTCACTCCTCCAGCTGATTTTCACACTCACTCCCTCGCTCCACCACCAGCTGATTTTCACTATTCCTCCTCCAGCTGATTTTCACACTCACTCCTCCAGCTGATTTTCACACTCACTCCCTCGCTCCTCCTCCAGCTGATTTTCACACTCACTCCTCCAACTGATTTTCACACTCACCCCTCCAGCTGATTTTCACACTCACTCCCTCACTCCTCCAGCTGATTTTCACACTCCCTCACTCCTCCTCCAGCTAGTTTTCACACTCACTCCCTCGTTCCTCCTCCAGCTGATCTTCACACTCATTCCCTCGCTCCTCCTCCAGCTGATTTTCACACTCACTCCCTCGCTCCTCCACCAGCTGATTTTCACCCTTCCTCCTCCAGCTGATTTTCACACTCACTCCTCCAGCTGATTTTCACTCACTCCTCCAGCTGATTTTCACTCACTCCCTCACCCCTCCAGCTGATTTTCACTCCCTCACTCCTCCTCCAGCTAGTTTTCACACTCACTCCCTCGCTCCTCCTGCAGCTGATCTTCACACTCATTCCCTCGCTCCTCCTCCAGCTTATTTTCACACTCACTCCCTCGCTCATCCACCAGCTGATTTTCACCCTTCCTCCTCCAGCTGATTTTCACACTCACTCCTCCAGCTGATTTTCACTCACTCCTCCAGCTGACTTTCACACTCACTCCCTCGCTCCTCCTCCAGCTGATTTTCACACTCACTCCCTCGCTCCTCCTCCAGCTGATTTTCACACTCACTCCCTCACGCCTCCAGCTGATTTTCACACTCACTCACTCCTCCTCCAGCTGGTTTTCACACTCACTTCCTCACTCCTCCTCCAGCTGGTTTTCACACTCACTCCCTCGCTCCTCCTCCAGCTGATTTTCACACTCACTCCCTCGCTCCTCCTCCAGCTGATTTTCACACTCACTCCCTCACGCCTCCAGCTGATTTTCACACTCACTCACTCCTCCTCCAGCTGGTTTTCACACTCACTTCCTCGCTCCTCCTCCAGCTGATTTTCACACTCACTCCCTCGCTCCTCCTCCAGCTGATTTTCACACTCCCTCACTCCTCCTCCAGCTGATTTTCACACTCACTCCCTCGCTCCTCCACCAGCTGATTTTCACCCTTCCTCCTCCAGCTGATTTTCACACTCACTCCTCTAGCTGATTTTCACACTCACTCCCTCGCTCCTCCTCCAGCTGATTTTCACACTCACTCCTCCAGCTGATTTTCACACTCACTCCCTCGCTCCTCCTCCAGCTGATTTCACACTCACTCCCTCACTCCACCAGCTGATTTTCACACTCACCCCTCACTCCTCCTCCAGCTAATTTTCACACTCACTCGCTCCTTCTCCAGCTGATCTTCACACTCACGCCCTCGCTCCTCCTCCAGCTGATTTTCACACTCACTCCCTCACTCCTCCACCAGCTGATTTTCACTCTTCCTCCTCCAGCTGATTTTCACACTCACTCCACCAGCTGATTTTCACACTCACTCCCTCGCTCCTCCTCCAGCTGATTTTCACACTCACTCCTCCAGCTGATTTTCACACTCACTCCCTCACTCCTCCTCCAGCTAATTTTCACACTCACTCCCTCGCTCCTCCACCAGCTGATTTTCACACTTCCTCCTCCAGCTGATTTTCACACTCACTCCTCCAGCTGATTTTCACTCACTCCCTCGCTCCTCCTCCAGCTGATTTTCACTCACTCCCTCACTCCACCAGCTGATTTTCACACTCACTCCCTCACTCCTCCTCCAGCTAATTTTCACACTCACTCGCTCCCTCGCTACTCCTTCAGCTGATTTTCACACTCACTCCCTCACTCCTCCAGCTGATTTTCACACTCACTGCCTCGCTCCTCCGCCAGCTGATTTTCACTCTTCCTCCTCCAGCTGATTTTCACACTCACTCCTCCAGCTGATTTTCACACTCACTCCCTCACTCCTCCAGCTAATTTTCACACTCGCTCACTCCTCCTCCAGCTAGTTTTCACACTCACTCACTCCCTCGCTCTTCCTCCAGCTGATTTTCACTCACGCCCTCACTCCTCCAGCTGATTTTCACACTCACTCCCTCGCTCCTCCTCCAGCTGATTTTCACACTCACTCCCTCACTCCTCCAGCTGATTTTCACACTCACTCCCTCGCTCCTCCACCAGCTGATTTTCACTCTTCCTCCTCCAGCTGATTTTCACACTCACTCCTCCAGCTGATTTTCACACTCACTCCCTCGCTCCTCCTCCAGCTGATTTTCACACTCACTCCCTCACTCCTCCTCCAGCTGATTTTCACACTCACTCACTCCCTCGCTCTTCCTCCAGCTGATTTTCACACTCACTCCCTCACTCCTCCAGCTGATTTTCACACTCACTCCCTCGCTCCTCCTCCAGCTGATTTTCACACTCACTCCCTCACTCCTCCTCCAGCTGATTTTCACACTCACTCCCTCGTTCCTCCTCCAGCTGATTTTCACTCACTCCCTCACTCCTCCAGCTAATTTTCACACTCACTCGCTCCCTCGCTCCTCCTCCAGCTGATTTTCACACTCACTCCCTCAGCTGATTTTCACACTCACTCCTCCAGCTGATTTTCACTCACTCCCTCACTCCTCCTCCAGCTAATTTTCACACTCACTCCCTCGCTCCTCCTACAGCTGATTTTCACACTCTCCCTCACTCCTCCTCCAGCTGATTTTCACACTCACTCTCTCACTCCTCCTCCAGCTGATTTTCACACTCACTCCCTCGCTCCTCCTCCAGCTGATTTTCACACTCACTCCTCCAGCTGATTTTCACACTCACTCCCTCGCTCCTCCACCAGCTGATTTTCACTCTTCCTCCTCCAGCTGATTTTCACACTCACTCTTCCAGCTGATTTTCACACTCACTCCCTCGCTCCTCCTCCAGCTGATTTTCACACTCACTCCCTCACTCCTCCAGCTGATTTTCACACTCACTCCCTCGCTCCTCCACCAGCTGATTTTCACTCTTCCTCCTCCAGCTGATTTTCACACACTCCCTCGCTCCTCCTCCAGCTGATTTTCACACTCACTCCCTCACTCCACCAGCTGATTTTCACACTCACTCCCTCACTCCTCCTCCAGCTAATTTTCACACTCACTCTCTCCCTCGCTCTTCCTCCAGCTGATTTTCACACTCACTCCCTCACTCCTCCAGCTGATTTTCACACTCACTCCCTCACTCCTCCTCCAGGTAATTTTCACACTCACTCCCTCACTCCTCCTCCAGCTGATTTTCACACTCACTCCCTCACTCCTCCTCCAGCTGATTTTCACACTCACTCCCTCACACCTCCAGCTGATTTTCACTCACTCCCTCACTCCTCCTCCACCTAATTTTCACACTCACTCCCTCGCTCCTCCTCCAGATAATTTTCACACTCACTCCCTCGCTCCTCCTCCAGCTGATTTTCTCACTCACTCCCTCCCGCCTCCTTCAGCTAATTTTCACTCACTCCCTCGCTCCTCCAGCTGATTTTCACACTCGCTCACTCCTCCTCCAGCTAGTTTTCACACTCACTCCCTCACTCCTCCTCCAGCTGATTTTCACTCACTCCCTCACTCCTCCTCCATCTGATTTTCACACTCACGCCCTCACTCCTCCAGCTGATTTTCACACTCACTCCCTCACTCCTCCTCCAGCTAATTTTCACACTCACTCCTCCAGCTGATTTTCACACTCACTCCCTCGCTCCTCCTCCATCTGATTTTCACACTCACGCCCTCACTCCTCCAGCTGATTTTCACACTCACTCCCTCACTCCTCCTCCAGCTAATTTTCACACTCACTCCCTCGCTCCTCGTCCAGCTGATTTTCACACTCACTCCCTCACTCCTCCAGCTGATTTTCACACTCACTCCCTCGCTCCTCCACCAGCTGATTTTCACTCTTCCTCCTCCAGCTGATTTTCACACTCACTCCTCCAGCTGATTTTCACACTCACTCCCTCGCTCCTCCTCCAGCTGATTTTCACTCGCTCCCTCACTCCTCCAGCTAATTTTCACACTCACTCGCTCCCTCGGTCCTCCTCCAGCTGATTTTCACACTCACTCCCTCACTCCTCCAGATGAATTTCACTCACTCCCTCACTCCTCCAACTAATTTTCACACTCATTCCCTCGCTCCTCCTCCAGCTGATTTTCACACTCCCTCCCTCACTCCTCCTCCAGCTGATTTTCACACTCCCTCCCTCACTCCTCCAGCTGATTTTCACTCACTCCCTCACTCCTCCTCCAGCTGATTTTCACACTCACTCCCTCGCTCCTCCTCCAGCTGATTTTCACACTCACTCCCTCACTCCTCCTCCAGCTGATTTTCACACTTGCTCCTCCCCCAGCTGATTTTCACACTCACTCCCTCGCTCCTCCTCCAGCTGATTCTCACTCACTCCCTCACTCCTCCTCCAGCTGACTTTCACACTCACTCCCTCGCTCCTCTTCGAGCTGATTTTCACACTCACTCCCTCACTCCTCCTCCAGCTGATTTTCACTCACTCCCTCCTCCAGCTGATTTTCACACTCACTCCTCCTTCAGCTAATTTTCACACTCACTCCCTCGCTCCTCCTCCAGCTGATTTTCACACTCACTCCCTCACTCCTCCAGCTGATTTTCACACTCACTCCCTCACTCCTCCTCCAGCTAATTTTCACACTCACTTCCTCACTCCTACTCCAGCTGATTTTCACACTCACTCCCTCGCTCCTCCTCCAGCTGATTTTCACACTCACTCCCTCACTCCTCCTCCAGCTGATTTTCACACTCACTCCCTCACTCCTGCAGCTGATTTTCACACTCACTCCCTCACTCCTCCTCCAGCTAATTTTCACACTCACTCGCTCCCTCGCTCCTCCTCCAGCTGATTTTCACACTCACTCCCTCACTCCTCCAGCTGATTTTCACACTCACTCCCTCGCTCCTCCTCCTTCTGATTTTCACACTCACTCCCTCACTCCTCCTCCAGCTGATTTTCACACTCACCCCCTCGCTCCTCCTCCAGCTGATTTTCACACTCACTCCCTCACTCCTCCTCCAGCTGATTTTCACACTCACTCCCTCACTCCTCCTCCAGCTGATTTTCACACTCGCTCCTCCCCCAGCTGATTTTCACACTCACTCCCTCGCTCCTCCTCCAGCTGATTTTCACTCACTCCCTCACTTCTCCTCCAGCTGATTTTCACTCACTCCCTCGCTCCTCCTCCAGCTGATTTTCACACTCGCTCCCTCCTCCAGCTGATTTTCACACTCACTCCCTCACTCCTCCTTCAGCTAATTTTCACACTCACTCCCTCGCTCCTCCTCCAGCTGATTTTCACACTCACTCCCTCACTCCTCCTCCAGCTGATTTTTACACTCACTCCCTCGCTCCTCCTCCAGCTGATTTTTACTCACTCCCTCACTCCTCCTCCAACTGATTTTCACACTCACTCCCTCGCTCCTCCTCCAGCTGATTTTCACTCACTCCCTCGCTCCTCCTCCAGCTGATTTTCACACTCATTCCCTCGCTCCTCCTCCAGCTGATTTTCACACTCACTCCCTCACTCATCCAGCTGATTTTCACACTCACTCCCTCACTCTTCCTCCAGCTCATTTTCACACTCACTCCCTCGCTCATCCTCCAGCTGATTTTCACACTCACTCCCTCACTCCTCCAGCTGATTTTCACACTCACTCCCTCGCTCCTCCTCCAGCTGATTTTCACACTCACTTCTCCAGCTGATTTTCACTCACTCCCTCGCTCCTCCTCCAGCTGACTTTCACTCACTCCCTCACTCCTCCAGCTGATTTTCACACTCACTGCCTCGCTCCTCCGCCAGCTGATTTTCACTCTTCCTCCTGCAGCTGATTTTCACACTCACTCCTCCAGCTGATTTTCACTCACTCCCTCGCTCCTCCTCCAGCTGATTTTCACACTCACTCCTCCAGCTGATTTTCACACTCGCTCACTCCCCCTCCAGCTAGTTTTCACACTCACTCCCTCACTCCTCCTCCAGCTGATTTTCACTCACTCCCTCACTCCTCCAGCTGATTTTCACACTCACTCCTCCAGCTGATTTTCACACTCACTCCCTCGCTCCTCCTCCAGCTGATTTTCACACTCACGCCCTCACTCCTCCAGCTGATTTTCACACTCACTCCCTCACTCCTCCTCCAGCTAATTTTCACACTCACTCCCTCGCTCCTCATCCAGTTGATTTTCACACTCACTCCCTCACTCCTCCAGCTGATTTTCACACTCACTCCCTCGCTCCTCCACCAGCTGATTTTCACTCTTCCTCCTCCAGCTGATTTTCACACTCACTCCCTCGCTCCTCCTCCAGCTGATTTTCACTCACTCCCTCACTCCTCCAGCTAATTTTCACACTCACTCCCTCGCTCCTCCTCCAGCTGATTTTCACACTCGCTCCCTCCTCCAGCTGATTTTCACACTCACTCCCTCCCTCCTCCTTCAGCTAATTTTCACTCACTCCCTCGCTCCTCCTCCAGCTGATTTTGACACTCACTCCCTCACTCCTCCTCCAGCTGATTTTCACCCTCACTGCCTCACTCCGCCAGCTGATTTTCACACTCACTCCCTCACTCCTCCTACAGCTAATTTTCACTCTCACTCCCTCACTCCTCCTCCAGCTGATTTTCACACTCACTCCCTTGCTCCTCCTCCAGCTGATTTTCACACTCACTCCCTCACTCCTCCTCCAGCTGATTTTCACCCTCGCTCCTCCTCCAGCTGATTTTCACACTCACTCCCTCGCTCCTCCTCCAGCTGATTTTCACACTCACTCCCTCACTCCTCCTCCAGCTGATTTTCACACTTGCTCCTCCCCCAGCTGATTTTCACTCACTCCCTCGCTCCTCCTCCAGCTGATTCTCACTCACTCCCTCACTCCTCCTCCAGCTGATTTTCACACTCACTCCCTCGCTCCTCCTCGAGCTGATTTTCACACTCACTCCCTCACTCCTCCTCCAGCTGATTTTCACTCACTCCCTCCTCCAGCTGATTTTCACACTCACTCCCTCACTCCTCCTTCAGCTAATTTTCACACTCACTCCCTCGCTCCTCCTCCAGCTGATTTTCACACTCACTCCCTCACTCCTCCAGCTGATTTTCACACTCACTCCCTCACTCCTCCTCCAGCTAATTTTCACACTCACTTCCTCACTCCTACTCCAGCTGATTTTCACACTCACTCCCTCGCTCCTCCTCCAGCTGATTTTCATACTCACTCCCTCACTCCTCCTCCAGCTGATTTTCACACTCACTCCCTCACTCCTGCAGCTGATTTTCACACTCACTCCTCCTCCAGCTAATTTTCACACTCACTCGCTCCCTCGCTCCTCCTCCAGCTGATTTTCACACTCACTCCCTCGCTCCTCCTTCTGATTTTCACACTCACTCCCTCACTCCTCCTCCAGCTGATTTTCACACTCACCCCCTCGCTCCTCCTCCAGCTGATTTTCACACTCACTCCCTCACTCCTCCTCCAGCTGATTTTCACACTCACTCCCTCACTCCTCCTCCAGCTGATTTTCACACTCGCTCCTCCCCCAGCTGATTTTCACACTCACTCCCTCGCTCCTCCTCCAGCTGATTTTCACTCACTCCCTCACTTCTCCTCCAGCTGATTTTCACTCACTCCCTCGCTCCTCCTCCAGCTGATTTTCACACTCGCTCCCTCCTCCAGCTGATTTTCACACTCACTCCCTCACTCCTCCTTCAGCTAATTTTCACACTCACTCCCTCGCTCCTCCTCCAGCTGATTTTCACACTCACTCCCTCACTCCTCCTCCAGCTGATTTTTACACTCACTCCCTCGCTCCTCCTCCAGCTGATTTTTACTCACTCCCTCACTCCTCCTCCAACTGATTTTCACACTCACTCCCTCGCTCCTCCTCCAGCTGATTTTCACTCACTCCCTCGCTCCTCCTCCAGCTGATTTTCACACTCATTCCCTCGCTCCTCCTCCAGCTGATTTTCACACTCACTCCCTCACTCATCCAGCTCATTTTCACACTCACTCCCTCGCTCATCCTCCAGCTGATTTTCACACTCACTCCCTCACTCCTCCAGCTGATTTTCACACTCACTCCCTCGCTCCTCCTCCAGCTGATTTTCACACTCACTTCTCCAGCTGATTTTCACTCACTCCCTCGCTCCTCCTCCAGCTGACTTTCACTCACTCCCTCACTCCTCCAGCTGATTTTCACACTCACTCCCTCACTCCTCCTCCAGCTAATTTTCACACTCACTCCCTCGCTCCTTCTCCAGCTGATCTTCACACTCACTCCATCGCTCCTCCTCCAGCTGATTTTCACACTCAGTCCCTCACTCCTCCAGCTGATTTTCACACTCGCTCCCTCGCTCCTCCACCAGCTGATTTTCACTCTTCCTCCTCCAGCTGATTTTCACCCTCACTCCTCCAGCTGATTTTCACACTCACTCCCTTGCTCCTCCTCCAGCTGATTTTCACACTCACTACTCCAGCTGATTTTCACACTCACTCCTCCAGCTGATTTTCACACTCACTCCCTCACTCCTCCAGCTGATTTTCACACTCCCTCACTCCTCCTCCAGCTAGTTTTCACACTCACTCCCTCGCTCCACCTCCAGCTGATTTTCACACTCCCTCACTCCTCCAGCTCATTTTCACTCACTCCCTCGCTCCTCCACCAGCTGATTTTCACCCTTCCTCCTCCAGCTGATTTTCACACTCCCTCCTCCAGCTGATTTTCACACTCACTCCCTCGCTCCTCCTCCAGCTGATTTTCACACTCACTCCTCCAGCTGATTTTCACACTCACTCCCTCGATCCTCCTCCAGCTGATTTCACACTCACTCCCTCACTCCACCAGCTGATTTTCACACTCACTCCCTCACTCCTCCTGCAGCTAATTTTCACACTCACTCGCTCCTCCTCCAGCTGATTTTCACACTCACTCCCTCACTCCTCCAGCTGATTTTCACACTCACTCCCTCGCTCCTCCACCAGCTGATTTTCACTCTTTCTCCTCCAGCTGATTTTCACACTCACTCATCCAGCTGATTTTCACTCACTCCCTCGCTCCTCCTCCAGCTGATTTTCACACTCACTCCTCCAGCTGTTTTTCACTCACCCCTCCAGCTGATTTTCACACTCACTCCCGCGTTCCCCCTCCAGCTGATTTTCACACTCACTCCCTCGCTCCTCCTCCAGGTGATTTTCACACTCACTCCTCCAGCTGATTTTCACACTCACTCCCTCACTCCTCCTCCAGCTCATTTTCACACTCACTACCTCGCTCATCCTCCAGCTGATTTTCACACTCACTCCCTCACTCCTCCAGCTGATGTTCACACTCACTCCCTCGCTCCTCCTCCAGCTGATTTTCACACTCACTCCCTCACTCCTCCAATTTTCACACTCACTGCCTCGCTCCTCCACCAGCTGATTTTCACTCTTCCTCCTCCAGCTGATTTTCACACTCACTCCTCCAGCTGATTTTCATACTCACTCCCTCACCCCTCCAGCTGATTTTCACTCCCTCACTCCTCCTCCAGCTAGTTTTCACACTTACTCCCTCGCTCCTCCTCCAGCTGATTTTCACTCACTCCCTCACTCCTCCAGCTGATTTTCACTCACTCCCTCGCTCCTCCACCAGCTGATTTTCACCCTTCCTCCTCCAGCTGATTTTCACACTCACTCCTCCAGCTGATTTTCACTCACTCCCTCGCTCCTCCTCCAGCTGATTTTCACACTCGCTCCTCCAGCTGATTTTCACACTCACTCCCTCGCTCCTCCTCCAGCTGATTTTCACACTCACTCCCTCACTCCTCCAGCTGATTTTCACACTCACTCCCTCACTCCTCCTCCAGCTAATTTTCACACTCACTCCCTCGCTCCTCCACCAGCTGATTTTCACACTTCCTCCTCCAGCTGATTTTCACACTCACTCCTCCAGCTGATTTTCACTCACTCCCTCGCTCCTCCTCCAGCTGATTTTCACTCACAACCTCACTCCTCTAGCTGATTTTCACACTCACTCCCTCACTCCTCCAGCTGATTTTCACACTCACTGCCTCGCTCCTCCGCCAGCTGATTTTCACTCTTCCTCCTGCAGCTGATTTTCACACTCACTCCTCCAGCTGATTTTCACACTCACTCCCTCGCTCCTCCTCCAGCTGATTTTCACACTCACTCCCTCACTCCTCCAGCTGATTTTCACACTCGCTCACTCCTCCTCCAGCTAGTTTTCACACTCACTCCCTCACTCCTCCTCCAGCTGATTTTCACTCACTCCCTCACTCCTCCAGCTGATTTTCACACTCACTCCTCCAGCTGATTTTCACACTCACTCCCTCGCTCCTCCTCCAGCTGATTTTCACACTCACGCCCTCACTCCTCCAGCTGATTTTCACACTCACTCCCTCACTCCTCCTCCAGCTAATTTTCACACTCACTCCCTCGCTCCTCATCCAGCTGATTTTCACACTCACTCCCTCACTCCTCCAGCTGATTTTCACACTCACTCCCTCGCTCCTCCACCAGCTGATTTTCACTCTTCCTCCTCCAGCTGATTTTCACACTCACTCCCTCGCTCCTCCTCCAGCTGATTTTCACTCACTCCCTCACTCCTCCAGCTAATTTTCACACTCACTCGCTCCCTCGCTCCTCCTCCAGCTGATTTTCACTCACTCCCTCACTCCTCCAGCTGATTTTCACACTCACTCCCTCAATCCTCCAGCTGATTTTCACTCACTCCCTCACTCCTCCTCCAGCTAATTTTCACACTCACTCCCTCGCTCCTCCTCCAGCTGATTTTCACACTCTCCCTCACTCCTCCTCCAGCTGATTTTCACACTCACTCTCTCACTCCTCCAGCTGATTTTCACTCACTCCCTCGCTCCTCCTCCAGCTGATTTTCAGACTCACTCCCTCACTCCTCCAGCTGATTTTCACACTCACTCCCTCGCTCCTCCACCAGCTGATTTTCACACTCACTCCTCCAGCTGATTTTCACACTCACTCCCTCGCTCCTCCTCCAGCTGATTTTCACACTCACTCCCTCACTCCTCCAGCTGATTTTCACACTCCCTCGCTCCTCCACCAGCTGATTCTCACTCTTCCTCCTCCAGCTGATTTTCACACTAACTCCTCCAGCTGATTTTCACTCACTCCCTCACTCCTCCAGCTGATTTTCACACTCGCTCACTCCTCCTCCAGCTAGTTTTCACACTCACTCCCTCACTCCTCCTCCAGCTGATTTTCACTCACTCCCTCACTCCTCCAGCTGATTTTCACACTCACTCCTCCAGCTGATTTTCATACTCACTCCCTCGCTCCTCCTCCAGCTGATTTTCACACTCACGCCCTCACTCCTCCAGCTGATTTTCACGCTCACTCCCTCACTCCTCCTCCAGCTGATTTTCACACTCACTCCCTCACTCCTCCTCCAGCTGATTTTCACACTCGCTCCTCCCCCAGCTGATTTTCACACTCACTCCCTCGCTCCTCCTCCAGCTGATTTTCACTCACTCCCTCACTTCTCCTCCAGCTGATTTTCACTCACTCCCTCGCTCCTCCTCCAGCTGATTTTCACACTCGCTCCCTCCTCCAGCTGATTTTCACACTCACTCCCTCACTCCTCCTTCAGCTAATTTTCACACTCACTCCCTCGCTCCTCCTCCAGCTGATTTTCACACTCACTCCCTCACTCCTCCTCCAGCTGATTTTTACACTCACTCCCTCGCTCCTCCTCCAGCTGATTTTTACTCACTCCCTCACTCCTCCTCCAACTGATTTTCACACTCACTCCCTCGCTCCTCCTCCAGCTGATTTTCACTCACTCCCTCGCTCCTCCTCCAGCTGATTTTCACACTCATTCCCTCGCTCCTCCTCCAGCTGATTTTCACACTCACTCCCTCACTCATCCAGCTCATTTTCACACTCACTCCCTCGCTCATCCTCCAGCTGATTTTCACACTCACTCCCTCACTCCTCCAGCTGATTTTCACACTCACTCCCTCGCTCCTCCTCCAGCTGATTTTCACACTCACTTCTCCAGCTGATTTTCACTCACTCCCTCGCTCCTTCTCCAGCTGATCTTCACACTCACTCCATCGCTCCTCCTCCAGCTGATTTTCACACTCACTCCCTCACTCCTCCAGCTGATTTTCACACTCGCTCCCTCGCTCCTCCACCAGCTGATTTTCACTCTTCCTCCTCCAGCTGATTTTCACCCTCACTCCTCCAGCTGATTTTCACACTCACTCCCTCGCTCCTCCTCCAGCTGATTTTCACACTCACTACTCCAGCTGATTTTCACACTCACCCCTCCAGCTGATTTTCACACTCACTCCCTCACTCCTCCAGCTGATTTTCACACTCCCTCACTCCTCCTCCAGCTAGTTTTCACACTCACTCCCTCGCTCCACCTCCAGCTGATTTTCACACTCCCTCACTCCTCCAGCTCATTTTCACTCACTCCCTCGCTCCTCCACCAGCTGATTTTCACCCTTCCTCCTCCAGCTGATTTTCACACTCCCTCCTCCAGCTGATTTTCACACTCACTCCCTCGCTCCTCCTCCAGCTGATTTTCACACTCACTCCTCCAGCTGATTTTCACACTCACTCCCTCGATCCTCCTCCAGCTGATTTCACACTCACTCCCTCACTCCACCAGCTGATTTTCACACTCACTCCCTCACTCCTCCTGCAGCTAATTTTCACACTCACTCGCTCCTCCTCCAGCTGATTTTCACACTCACTCCTCCAGCTGATTTTCACACTCACTCCCTCGCTCCTCCACCAGCTGATTTTCACTCTTTCTCCTCCAGCTGATTTTCACACTCACTCATCCAGCTGATTTTCACTCACTCCCTCGCTCCTCCTCCAGCTGATTTTCACACTCACTCCTCCAGCTGTTTTTCACTCACCCCTCCAGCTGATTTTCACACTCACTCCCGCGTTCCCCCTCCAGCTGATTTTCACACTCACTCCCTCGCTCCTCCTCCAGGTGATTTTCACACTCACTCCTCCAGCTGATTTTCACACTCACTCCCTCACTCCTCCTCCAGCTCATTTTCACACTCACTACCTCGCTCATCCTCCAGCTGATTTTCACACTCACTCCCTCACTCCTCCAGCTGATGTTCACACTCACTCCCTCGCTCCTCCTCCAGCTGATTTTCACACTCACTCCCTCACTCCTCCAATGTTCACACTCACTGCCTCGCTCCTCCACCAGCTGATTTTCACTCTTCCTCCTCCAGCTGATTTTCACACTCACTCCTCCAGCTGATTTTCATACTCACTCCCTCACCCCTCCAGCTGATTTTCACTCCCTCACTCCTCCTCCAGCTAGTTTTCACACTTACTCCCTCGCTCCTCCTCCAGCTGATTTTCACTCACTCCCTCACTCCTCCAGCTGATTTTCACTCACTCCCTCGCTCCTCCACCAGCTGATTTTCACCCTTCCTCCTCCAGCTGATTTTCACACTCACTCCTCCAGCTGATTTTCACTCACTCCCTCGCTCCTCCTCCAGCTGATTTTCACACTCGCTCCTCCAGCTGATTTTCACACTCACTCCCTCGCTCCTCCTCCAGCTGATTTTCACACTCACTCCCTCACTCCTCCAGCTGATTTTCACACTCACTCCCTCACTCCTCCTCCAGCTAATTTTCACACTCACTCCCTCGCTCCTCCACCAGCTGATTTTCACACTTCCTCCTCCAGCTGATTTTCACACTCACTCCTCCAGCTGATTTTCACTCACTCCCTCGCTCCTCCTCCAGCTGATTTTCACTCACAACCTCACTCCTCTAGCTGATTTTCACACTCACTCCCTCACTCCTCCAGCTGATTTTCACACTCACTGCCTCGCTCCTCCGCCAGCTGATTTTCACTCTTCCTCCTGCAGCTGATTTTCACACTCACTCCTCCAGCTGATTTTCACACTCACTCCCTCGCTCCTCCTCCAGCTGATTTTCACACTCACTCCCTCACTCCTCCAGCTGATTTTCACACTCGCTCACTCCTCCTCCAGCTAGTTTTCACACTCACTCCCTCACTCCTCCTCCAGCTGATTTTCACTCACTCCCTCACTCCTCCAGCTGATTTTCACACTCACTCCTCCAGCTGATTTTCACTCACTCCCTCGCTCCTCCTCCAGCTGATTTTCACACTCACGCCCTCACTCCTCCAGCTGATTTTCACACTCACTCCCTCACTCCTCCTCCAGCTAATTTTCACACTCACTCCCTCGCTCCTCATCCAGCTGATTTTCACACTCACTCCCTCACTCCTCCAGCTGATTTTCACACTCACTCCCTCGCTCCTCCACCAGCTGATTTTCACTCTTCCTCCTCCAGCTGATTTTCACACTCACTCCCTCGCTCCTCCTCCAGCTGATTTTCACTCACTCCCTCACTCCTCCAGCTAATTTTCACACTCACTCGCTCCCTCGCTCCTCCTCCAGCTGATTTTCACACTCACTCCCTCACTCCTCCAGCTGATTTTCGCACTCACTCCCTCACTCCTCCAGCTGATTTTCACTCACTCCCTCACTCCTCCTCCAGCTAATTTTCACACTCACTCCCTCGCTCCTCCTACAGCTGATTTTCACACTCTCCCTCACTCCTCCTCCAGCTGATTTTCACACTCACTCTCTCACTCCTCCAGCTGATTTTCACTCACTCCCTCGCTCCTCCTCCAGCTGATTTTCAGACTCACTCCCTCACTCCTCCAGCTGATTTTCACACTCACTCCCTCGCTCCTCCACCAGCTGATTTTCACACTCACTCCTCCAGCTGATTTTCACACTCACTCCCTCGCTCCTCCTCCAGCTGATTTTCACACTCACTCCCTCACTCCTTCGGCTGATTTTCACACTCCCTCGCTCCTCCACCAGCTGATTCTCACTCTTCCTCCTCCAGCTGATTTTCACACTAACTCCTCCAGCTGATTTTCACTCACTCCCTCACTCCTCCAGCTGATTTTCACACTCGCTCACTCCTCCTCCAGCTAGTTTTCACACTCACTCCCTCACTCCTCCTCCAGCTGATTTTCACTCACTCCCTCACTCCTCCAGCTGATTTTCACACTCACTCCTCCAGCTGATTTTCATACTCACTCCCTCGCTCCTCCTCCAGCTGATTTTCACACTCACGCCCTCACTCCTCCAGCTGATTTTCACGCTCACTCCCTCACTCCACCTCCAGCTAATTTTCACACTCACTCCCTCGCTCCTCATCCAGCTGATTTTCACACTCACTCCCTCACTCCTCCAGCTGATTTTCACACTCACTCCCTCGCTCCTCCTCCAGCTGATTTTCACTCACTCCCTCACTCCTCCAGCTAATTTTCACACTCACTCGCTCCCTCGCTCCTCCTCCAGCTGATTTTCACACTCACTCCCTCACTCCTCCAGCTGATTTTCACTCACTCCCTCACTCCTCCTCCAGCTAATTTTCACACTCACTCCCTCGCTCCTCCTACAGCTGATTTTCACACTCTCCCTCACTCCTCCTCCAGCTGATTTTCACACTCACTCTCTCACTCCTCCTCCAGCTGATTTTCACTCACTCCCTCGCTTCTCCTCCAGCTGATTTTCACACTCACTCCCTCACTCCTCCAGCTGATTTTCACACTCACTCCCTCGCTCCTCCACCAGCTGATTTTCACTCTTCCTCCTCCAGCTGATTTTCACACTCACTCTTCCAGCTGATTTTCACACTCATAACCTCGCTCCTCCTCCAGCTGATTTTCACACTCACTCCCTCACTCCTCCAGCTGATTTTCACACTCACTCCCTCGCTCCTCCACCAGCTGATTTTCACTCTTCCTCCTCCAGCTGATTTTCACACACTCCCTCGCTCCTCCTCCAGCTGATTTTCACACTCACTCCCTCACTCCACCAGCTGATTTTCACACTCACTCCCTCGCTTCTCCTCCAGCTAATTTTCACACTCACTCGCTCCCTCGCTCCTCCTCCAGCTGATTTTCACTCACTCCCTCACTCCTCCAGCTGATTTTCACACTCACTCCCTCACTCCTCCAGCTGATTTTCACACTCACTCCCTCACTCCTCCTCCAGCTAATTTTCACACTCACTCCCTCACTCCTCCTCCAGCTGATTTTCACACTCACTCCTCCTCCAGCTGATTTTCACACTCACTCCCTCACACCTCCAGCTGATTTTCACACTCACTCCCTCACTCCTCCTCCAGCTGATTTTCACCCTCGCTCCTCCTCCAGCTGATTTTCACACTCACTCCCTCGCTCCTCCTCCAGCTGATTTTCACACTCACTCCCTCACTCCTCCTCCAGCTGATTTTCACACTTGCTCCTCCCCCAGCTGATTTTCACTCACTCCCTCGCTCCTCCTCCAGCTGATTCTCACTCACTCCCTCACTCCTCCTCCAGCTGATTTTCACACTCACTCCCTCGCTCCTCCTCGAGCTGATTTTCACACTCACTCCCTCACTCCTCCTCCAGCTGATTTTCACTCACTCCCTCCTCCAGCTGATTTTCACACTCACTCCCTCACTCCTCCTTCAGCTAATTTTCACACTCACTCCCTCGCTCCTCCTCCAGCTGATTTTCACACTCACTCCCTCACTCCTCCAGCTGATTTTCACACTCACTCCCTCACTCCTCCTCCAGCTAATTTTCACACTCACTTCCTCACTCCTACTCCAGCTGATTTTCACACTCACTCCCTCGCTCCTCCTCCAGCTGATTTTCATACTCACTCCCTCACTCCTCCTCCAGCTGATTTTCACACTCACTCCCTCACTCCTGCAGCTGATTTTCACACTCACTCCCTCACTCCTCCTCCAGCTAATTTTCACACTCACTCGCTCCCTCGCTCCTCCTCCAGCTGATTTTCACACTCACTCCCTCGCTCCTCCTTCTGATTTTCACACTCACTCCCTCACTCCTCCTCCAGCTGATTTTCACACTCACCCCCTCGCTCCTCCTCCAGCTGATTTTCACACTCACTCCCTCACTCCTCCTCCAGCTGATTTTCACACTCACTCCCTCACTCCTCCTCCAGCTGATTTTCACACTCGCTCCTCCCCCAGCTGATTTTCACACTCACTCCCTCGCTCCTCCTCCAGCTGATTTTCACTCACTCCCTCACTTCTCCTCCAGCTGATTTTCACTCACTCCCTCGCTCCTCCTCCAGCTGATTTTCACACTCGCTCCCTCCTCCAGCTGATTTTCACACTCACTCCCTCACTCCTCCTTCAGCTAATTTTCACACTCACTCCCTCGCTCCTCCTCCAGCTGATTTTCACACTCACTCCCTCACTCCTCCTCCAGCTGATTTTTACACTCACTCCCTCGCTCCTCCTCCAGCTGATTTTTACTCACTCCCTCACTCCTCCTCCAACTGATTTTCACACTCACTCCCTCGCTCCTCCTCCAGCTGATTTTCACTCACTCCCTCGCTCCTCCTCCAGCTGATTTTCACACTCATTCCCTCGCTCCTCCTCCAGCTGATTTTCACACTCACTCCCTCACTCATCCAGCTCATTTTCACACTCACTCCCTCGCTCATCCTCCAGCTGATTTTCACACTCACTCCCTCACTCCTCCAGCTGATTTTCACACTCACTCCCTCGCTCCTCCTCCAGCTGATTTTCACACTCACTTCTCCAGCTGATTTTCACTCACTCCCTCGCTCCTCCTCCAGCTGACTTTCACTCACTCCCTCACTCCTCCAGCTGATTTTCACACTCACTCCCTCACTCCTCCTCCAGCTAATTTTCACACTCACTCCCTCGCTCCTTCTCCAGCTGATCTTCACACTCACTCCATCGCTCCTCCTCCAGCTGATTTTCACACTCAGTCCCTCACTCCTCCAGCTGATTTTCACACTCGCTCCCTCGCTCCTCCACCAGCTGATTTTCACTCTTCCTCCTCCAGCTGATTTTCACCCTCACTCCTCCAGCTGATTTTCACACTCACTCCCTTGCTCCTCCTCCAGCTGATTTTCACACTCACTACTCCAGCTGATTTTCACACTCACTCCTCCAGCTGATTTTCACACTCACTCCCTCACTCCTCCAGCTGATTTTCACACTCCCTCACTCCTCCTCCAGCTAGTTTTCACACTCACTCCCTCGCTCCACCTCCAGCTGATTTTCACACTCCCTCACTCCTCCAGCTCATTTTCACTCACTCCCTCGCTCCTCCACCAGCTGATTTTCACCCTTCCTCCTCCAGCTGATTTTCACACTCCCTCCTCCAGCTGATTTTCACACTCACTCCCTCGCTCCTCCTCCAGCTGATTTTCACACTCACTCCTCCAGCTGATTTTCACACTCACTCCCTCGATCCTCCTCCAGCTGATTTCACACTCACTCCCTCACTCCACCAGCTGATTTTCACACTCACTCCCTCACTCCTCCTGCAGCTAATTTTCACACTCACTCGCTCCTCCTCCAGCTGATTTTCACACTCACTCCCTCACTCCTCCAGCTGATTTTCACACTCACTCCCTCGCTCCTCCACCAGCTGATTTTCACTCTTTCTCCTCCAGCTGATTTTCACACTCACTCATCCAGCTGATTTTCACTCACTCCCTCGCTCCTCCTCCAGCTGATTTTCACACTCACTCCTCCAGCTGTTTTTCACTCACCCCTCCAGCTGATTTTCACACTCACTCCCGCGTTCCCCCTCCAGCTGATTTTCACACTCACTCCCTCGCTCCTCCTCCAGGTGATTTTCACACTCACTCCTCCAGCTGATTTTCACACTCACTCCCTCACTCCTCCTCCAGCTCATTTTCACACTCACTACCTCGCTCATCCTCCAGCTGATTTTCACACTCACTCCCTCACTCCTCCAGCTGATTTTCACACTCACTCCCTCGCTCCTCCTCCAGCTGATTTTCACACTCACTCCCTCACTCCTCCAATTTTCACACTCACTGCCTCGCTCCTCCACCAGCTGATTTTCACTCTTCCTCCTCCAGCTGATTTTCACACTCACTCCTCCAGCTGATTTTCATACTCACTCCCTCACCCCTCCAGCTGATTTTCACTCCCTCACTCCTCCTCCAGCTAGTTTTCACACTTACTCCCTCGCTCCTCCTCCAGCTGATTTTCACTCACTCCCTCACTCCTCCAGCTGATTTTCACTCACTCCCTCGCTCCTCCACCAGCTGATTTTCACCCTTCCTCCTCCAGCTGATTTTCACACTCACTCCTCCAGCTGATTTTCACTCACTCCCTCGCTCCTCCTCCAGCTGATTTTCACACTCGCTCCTCCAGCTGATTTTCACACTCACTCCCTCGCTCCTCCTCCAGCTGATTTTCACACTCACTCCCTCACTCCTCCAGCTGATTTTCACACTCACTCCCTCACTCCTCCTCCAGCTAATTTTCACACTCACTCCCTCGCTCCTCCACCAGCTGATTTTCACACTTCCTCCTCCAGCTGATTTTCACACTCACTCCTCCAGCTGATTTTCACTCACTCCCTCGCTCCTCCTCCAGCTGATTTTCACTCACAACCTCACTCCTCTAGCTGATTTTCACACTCACTCCCTCACTCCTCCAGCTGATTTTCACACTCACTGCCTCGCTCCTCCGCCAGCTGATTTTCACTCTTCCTCCTGCAGCTGATTTTCACACTCACTCCTCCAGCTGATTTTCACACTCACTCCCTCGCTCCTCCTCCAGCTGATTTTCACACTCACTCCCTCACTCCTCCAGCTGATTTTCACACTCGCTCACTCCTCCTCCAGCTAGTTTTCACACTCACTCCCTCACTCCTCCTCCAGCTGATTTTCACTCACTCCCTCACTCCTCCAGCTGATTTTCACACTCACTCCTCCAGCTGATTTTCACACTCACTCCCTCGCTCCTCCTCCAGCTGATTTTCACACTCACGCCCTCACTCCTCCAGCTGATTTTCACACTCACTCCCTCACTCCTCCTCCAGCTAATTTTCACACTCACTCCCTCGCTCCTCATCCAGCTGATTTTCACACTCACTCCCTCACTCCTCCAGCTGATTTTCACACTCACTCCCTCGCTCCTCCACCAGCTGATTTTCACTCTTCCTCCTCCAGCTGATTTTCACACTCACTCCCTCGCTCCTCCTCCAGCTGATTTTCACTCACTCCCTCACTCCTCCAGCTAATTTTCACACTCACTCGCTCCCTCGCTCCTCCTCCAGCTGATTTTCACTCACTCCCTCACTCATCCAGCTGATTTTCACACTCACTCCCTCACTCCTCCAGCTGATTTTCACTCACTCCCTCACTCCTCCTCCAGCTAATTTTCACACTCACTCCCTCGCTCCTCCTCCAGCTGATTTTCACACTCTCCCTCACTCCTCCTCCAGCTGATTTTCACACTCACTCTCTCACTCCTCCAGCTGATTTTCACTCACTCCCTCGCTCCTCCTCCAGCTGATTTTCAGACTCACTCCCTCACTCCTCCAGCTGATTTTCACACTCACTCCCTCGCTCCTCCACCAGCTGATTTTCACACTCACTCCTCCAGCTGATTTTCACACTCACTCCCTCGCTCCTCCTCCAGCTGATTTTCACACTCACTCCCTCACTCCTCCAGCTGATTTTCACACTCCCTCGCTCCTCCACCAGCTGATTCTCACTCTTCCTCCTCCAGCTGATTTTCACACTAACTCCTCCAGCTGATTTTCACTCACTCCCTCACTCCTCCAGCTGATTTTCACACTCGCTCACTCCTCCTCCAGCTAGTTTTCACACTCACTCCCTCACTCCTCCTCCAGCTGATTTTCACTCACTCCCTCACTCCTCCAGCTGATTTTCACACTCACTCCTCCAGCTGATTTTCATACTCACTCCCTCGCTCCTCCTCCAGCTGATTTTCACACTCACGCCCTCACTCCTCCAGCTGATTTTCACGCTCACTCCCTCACTCCTCCTCCAGCTGATTTTCACACTCACTCCCTCACTCGTCCTCCAGCTGATTTTCACACTCGCTCCTCCCCCAGCTGATTTTCACACTCACTCCCTCGCTCCTCCTCCAGCTGATTTTCACTCACTCCCTCACTTCTCCTCCAGCTGATTTTCACTCACTCCCTCGCTCCTCCTCCAGCTGATTTTCACACTCGCTCCCTCCTCCAGCTGATTTTCACACTCACTCCCTCACTCCTCCTTCAGCTAATTTTCACACTCACTCCCTCGCTCCTCCTCCAGCTGATTTTCACACTCACTCCCTCACTCCTCCTCCAGCTGATTTTTACACTCACTCCCTCGCTCCTCCTCCAGCTGATTTTTACTCACTCCCTCACTCCTCCTCCAACTGATTTTCACACTCACTCCCTCGCTCCTCCTCCAGCTGATTTTCACTCACTCCCTCGCTCCTCCTCCAGCTGATTTTCACACTCATTCCCTCGCTCCTCCTCCAGCTGATTTTCACACTCACTCCCTCACTCATCCAGCTCATTTTCACACTCACTCCCTCGCTCATCCTCCAGCTGATTTTCACACTCACTCCCTCACTCCTCCAGCTGATTTTCACACTCACTCCCTCGCTCCTCCTCCAGCTGATTTTCACACTCACTTCTCCAGCTGATTTTCACTCACTCCCTCGCTCCTTCTCCAGCTGATCTTCACACTCACTCCATCGCTCCTCCTCCAGCTGATTTTCACACTCACTCCCTCACTCCTCCAGCTGATTTTCACACTCGCTCCCTCGCTCCTCCACCAGCTGATTTTCACTCTTCCTCCTCCAGCTGATTTTCACCCTCACTCCTCCAGCTGATTTTCACACTCACTCCCTCGCTCCTCCTCCAGCTGATTTTCACACTCACTACTCCAGCTGATTTTCACACTCACCCCTCCAGCTGATTTTCACACTCACTCCCTCACTCCTCCAGCTGATTTTCACACTCCCTCACTCCTCCTCCAGCTAGTTTTCACACTCACTCCCTCGCTCCACCTCCAGCTGATTTTCACACTCCCTCACTCCTCCAGCTCATTTTCACTCACTCCCTCGCTCCTCCACCAGCTGATTTTCACCCTTCCTCCTCCAGCTGATTTTCACACTCCCTCCTCCAGCTGATTTTCACACTCACTCCCTCGCTCCTCCTCCAGCTGATTTTCACACTCACTCCTCCAGCTGATTTTCACACTCACTCCCTCGATCCTCCTCCAGCTGATTTCACACTCACTCCCTCACTCCACCAGCTGATTTTCACACTCACTCCCTCACTCCTCCTGCAGCTAATTTTCACACTCACTCGCTCCTCCTCCAGCTGATTTTCACACTCACTCCTCCAGCTGATTTTCACACTCACTCCCTCGCTCCTCCACCAGCTGATTTTCACTCTTTCTCCTCCAGCTGATTTTCACACTCACTCATCCAGCTGATTTTCACTCACTCCCTCGCTCCTCCTCCAGCTGATTTTCACACTCACTCCTCCAGCTGTTTTTCACTCACCCCTCCAGCTGATTTTCACACTCACTCCCGCGTTCCCCCTCCAGCTGATTTTCACACTCACTCCCTCGCTCCTCCTCCAGGTGATTTTCACACTCACTCCTCCAGCTGATTTTCACACTCACTCCCTCACTCCTCCTCCAGCTCATTTTCACACTCACTACCTCGCTCATCCTCCAGCTGATTTTCACACTCACTCCCTCACTCCTCCAGCTGATGTTCACACTCACTCCCTCGCTCCTCCTCCAGCTGATTTTCACACTCACTCCCTCACTCCTCCAATTTTCACACTCACTGCCTCGCTCCTCCACCAGCTGATTTTCACTCTTCCTCCTCCAGCTGATTTTCACACTCACTCCTCCAGCTGATTTTCATACTCACTCCCTCACCCCTCCAGCTGATTTTCACTCCCTCACTCCTCCTCCAGCTAGTTTTCACACTTACTCCCTCGCTCCTCCTCCAGCTGATTTTCACTCACTCCCTCACTCCTCCAGCTGATTTTCACTCACTCCCTCGCTCCTCCACCAGCTGATTTTCACCCTTCCTCCTCCAGCTGATTTTCACACTCACTCCTCCAGCTGATTTTCACTCACTCCCTCGCTCCTCCTCCAGCTGATTTTCACACTCGCTCCTCCAGCTGATTTTCACACTCACTCCCTCGCTCCTCCTCCAGCTGATTTTCACACTCACTCCCTCACTCCTCCAGCTGATTTTCACACTCACTCCCTCACTCCTCCTCCAGCTAATTTTCACACTCACTCCCTCGCTCCTCCACCAGCTGATTTTCACACTTCCTCCTCCAGCTAATTTTCACACTCACTCCTCCAGCTGATTTTCACTCACTCCCTCGCTCCTCCTCCAGCTGATTTTCACTCACAACCTCACTCCTCTAGCTGATTTTCACACTCACTCCCTCACTCCTCCAGCTGATTTTCACACTCACTGCCTCGCTCCTCCGCCAGCTGATTTTCACTCTTCCTCCTGCAGCTGATTTTCACACTCACTCCTCCAGCTGATTTTCACACTCACTCCCTCGCTCCTCCTCCAGCTGATTTTCACACTCACTCCCTCACTCCTCCAGCTGATTTTCACACTCGCTCACTCCTCCTCCAGCTAGTTTTCACACTCACTCCCTCACTCCTCCTCCAGCTGATTTTCACTCACTCCCTCACTCCCCCAGCTGATTTTCACACTCACTCCTCCAGCTGATTTTCACTCACTCCCTCGCTCCTCCTCCAGCTGATTTTCACACTCACGCCCTCACTCCTCCAGCTGATTTTCACACTCACTCCCTCACTCCTCCTCCAGCTAATTTTCACACTCACTCCCTCGCTCCTCATCCAGCTGATTTTCACACTCACTCCCTCACTCCTCCAGCTGATTTTCACACTCACTCCCTCGCTCCTCCACCAGCTGATTTTCACTCTTCCTCCTCCAGCTGATTTTCACACTCACTCCCTCGCTCCTCCTCCAGCTGATTTTCACTCACTCCCTCACTCCTCCAGCTAATTTTCACACTCACTCGCTCCCTCGCTCCTCCTCCAGCTGATTTTCACACTCACTCCCTCACTCCTCCAGCTGATTTTCGCACTCACTCCCTCACTCCTCCAGCTGATTTTCACTCACTCCCTCACTCCTCCTCCAGCTAATTTTCACACTCACTCCCTCGCTCCTCCTACAGCTGATTTTCACACTCTCCCTCACTCCTCCTCCAGCTGATTTTCACACTCACTCTCTCACTCCTCCAGCTGATTTTCACTCACTCCCTCGCTCCTCCTCCAGCTGATTTTCAGACTCACTCCCTCACTCCTCCAGCTGATTTTCACACTCACTCCCTCGCTCCTCCACCAGCTGATTTTCACACTCACTCCTCCAGCTGATTTTCACACTCACTCCCTCGCTCCTCCTCCAGCTGATTTTCACACTCACTCCCTCACTCCTTCGGCTGATTTTCACACTCCCTCGCTCCTCCACCAGCTGATTCTCACTCTTCCTCCTCCAGCTGATTTTCACACTAACTCCTCCAGCTGATTTTCACTCACTCCCTCACTCCTCCAGCTGATTTTCACACTCGCTCACTCCTCCTCCAGCTAGTTTTCACACTCACTCCCTCACTCCTCCTCCAGCTGATTTTCACTCACTCCCTCACTCCTCCAGCTGATTTTCACACTCACTCCTCCAGCTGATTTTCATACTCACTCCCTCGCTCCTCCTCCAGCTGATTTTCACACTCACGCCCTCACTCCTCCAGCTGATTTTCACGCTCACTCCCTCACTCCTCCTCCAGCTAATTTTCACACTCACTCCCTCGCTCCTCATCCAGCTGATTTTCACACTCACTCCCTCACTCCTCCAGCTGATTTTCACACTCACTCCCTCGCTCCTCCTCCAGCTGATTTTCACTCACTCCCTCACTCCTCCAGCTAATTTTCACACTCACTCGCTCCCTCGCTCCTCCTCCAGCTGATTTTCACACTCACTCCCTCACTCCTCCAGCTGATTTTCACTCACTCCCTCACTCCTCCTCCAGCTAATTTTCACACTCACTCCCTCGCTCCTCCTACAGCTGATTTTCACACTCTCCCTCACTCCTCCTCCAGCTGATTTTCACACTCACTCTCTCACTCCTCCTCCAGCTGATTTTCACTCACTCCCTCGCTTCTCCTCCAGCTGATTTTCACACTCACTCCCTCACTCCTCCAGCTGATTTTCACACTCACTCCCTCGCTCCTCCACCAGCTGATTTTCACTCTTCCTCCTCCAGCTGATTTTCACACTCACTCTTCCAGCTGATTTTCACACTCATAACCTCGCTCCTCCTCCAGCTGATTTTCACACTCACTCCCTCACTCCTCCAGCTGATTTTCACACTCACTCCGTCGCTCCTCCACCAGCTGATTTTCACTCTTCCTCCTCCAGCTGATTTTCACACACTCCCTCGCTCCTCCTCCAGCTGATTTTCACACTCACTCCCTCACTCCACCAGCTGATTTTCACACTCACTCCCTCGCTTCTCCTCCAGCTAATTTTCACACTCACTCGCTCCCTCGCTCCTCCTCCAGCTGATTTTCACTCACTCCCTCACTCCTCCAGCTGATTTTCACACTCACTCCCTCACTCCTCCAGCTGATTTTCACACTCACTCCCCCTCCAGCTAATTTTCACACTCACTCCCTCACTCCTCCTCCAGCTGATTTTCACACTCACTCCCTCACTCCTCCTCCAGCTGATTTTCACACTCACTCCCTCACACCTCCAGCTGATTTTCACACTCACTCCCTCACTCCTCCAGCTGATTTTCACACTCACTCCCTCGCTCCTCCACCAGCTGGTGTTCACACTCACTCCTCCAGCTGATTTTCACACTCACTCCCTCGCTCCTCCTCCAGCTGATTTTCACACTCACTCCCTCACTCCTCCAGCTGATTTTCACACTCGCTCACTCCTCCTCCAGCTAGTTTTCACACTCACTCCCTCACTCCTCCTCCAGCTGATTTTCACTCACTACCTCACTCCTCCAGCTGATTTTCACACTCACTCCTCCAGCTGATTTTCACACTCCCTCCCTCACTCCTCCTCCAGCTAATTTTCACACTCACTTCCTCACTCCTACTCCAGCTGATTTTCACACTCACTCCCTCACTCCTCCAGCTGATTTTCACACTCACTCCCTCGCTCCTCCACCAGCTGATTTTCACTCTTCCTCCTCCAGCTGATTTTCACACTCACTCCTCCAGCTGATTTTCACACTCACTCCCTCGCTCCTCCTCCAGCTGATTTTCACACTCACTCCCTCACTCCTTCGGCTGATTTACACACTCCCTCGCTCCTCCACCAGCTGATTCTCACTCTTCCTCCTCCAGCTGATTTTCACACTAACTCCTCCAGCTGATTTTCACTCACTCCCTCACTCCTCCAGCTGATTTTCACACTCGCTCACTCCTCCTCCAGCTAGTTTTCACACTCACTCCCTCACTCCTCCTCCAGCTGATTTTCACTCACTCCCTCACTCCTCCAGCTGATTTTCACACTCACTCCTCCAGCTGATTTTCATACTCACTCCCTCGCTCCTCCTCCAGCTGATTTTCACACTCACGCCCTCACTCCTCCAGCTGATTTTCACGCTCACTCCCTCACTCCTCCTCCAGCTAATTTTCACACTCACTCCCTCGCTCCTCATCCAGCTGATTTTCACACTCACTCCCTCACTCCTCCAGCTGATTTTCACACTCACTCCCTCGCTCCTCCTCCAGCTGATTTTCACTCACTCCCTCACTCCTCCAGCTAATTTTCACACTCACTCGCTCCCTCGCTCCTCCTCCAGCTGATTTTCACACTCACTCCCTCACTCCTCCAGCTGATTTTCACACTCACTCCCTCACTCCTCCAGCTGATTTTCACTCACTCCCTCACTCCTCCTCCAGCTAATTTTCACACTCACTCCCTCGCTCCTCCTACAGCTGATTTTCACACTCTCCCTCACTCCTCCTCCAGCTGATTTTCACACTCACTCTCTCACTCCTCCTCCAGCTGATTTTCACTCACTCCCTCGCTTCTCCTCCAGCTGATTTTCACACTCACTCCCTCACTCCTCCAGCTGATTTTCACACTCACTCCCTCGCTCCTCCACCAGCTGATTTTCACTCTTCCTCCTCCAGCTGATTTTCACACTCACTCTTCCAGCTGATTTTCACACTCATAACCTCGCTCCTCCTCCAGCTGATTTTCACACTCACTCCCTCACTCCTCCAGCTGATTTTCACACTCACTCCCTCGCTCCTCCACCAGCTGATTTTCACTCTTCCTCCTCCAGCTGATTTTCACACACTCCCTCGCTCCTCCTCCAGCTGATTTTCACACTCACTCCCTCACTCCACCAGCTGATTTTCACACTCACTCCCTCGCTTCTCCTCTAGCTAATTTTCACACTCACTCGCTCCCTCGCTCCTCCTCCAGCTGATTTTCACACTCACTCCCTCACTCCTCCAGCTGATTTTCACACTCACTCCCTCACTCCTCCAGCTGATTTTCACACTCACTCCCTCACTCCTCCTCCAGCTAATTTTCACACTCACTCCCTCACTCCTCCTCCAGCTGATTTTCACACTCACTCCCTCACTCCTCCTCCAGCTGATTTTCACACTCACTCCCTCACACCTCCAGCTGATTTTCACACTCACTCCCTCACTCCTCCAGCTGATTTTCACACTCACTCCCTCGCTCCTCCACCAGCTGGTTTTCACACTCACTCCTCCAGCTGATTTTCACACTCACTCCCTCGCTCCTCCTCCAGCTGATTTTCACACTCACTCCCTCACTCCTCCAGCTGATTTTCACACTCGCTCACTCCTCCTCCAGCTAGTTTTCACACTCACTCCCTCACTCCTCCTCCAGCTGATTTTCACTCACTACCTCACTCCTCCAGCTGATTTTCACACTCACTCCTCCAGCTGATTTTCACACTTACTCCCTCACTCCTCCTCCAGCTAATTTTCACACTCACTTCCTCACTCCTACTCCAGCTGATTTTCACACTCACTCCCTCGCTCCTCCTCCAGCTGATTTTCACTCACTCCCTCACTCCTCCTCCAGCTGATTTTCACACTCACTCCCTCACTCCTCCAGCTGATTTTCACACTCACTCCCTCGCTCCTCCTCCTTCTGATTTTCACACTCACTCCCCCACTCCTCCTCCAGCTGATTTTCACACTCACCCCCTCGCTCCTCCTCCAGCTGATTTTCACACTCACTCCCTCACTCCTCCTCCAGCTGATTTTCACACTCACTCCCTCACTCCTCCTCCAGCTGATTTTCACACTCGCTCCTCCCCCAGCTGATTTTCACACTCACTCCCTCGCTCCTCCTCCAGCTGATTTTCACTCACTCCCTCACTTCTCCTCCAGCTGATTTTCACTCACTCCCTCGCTCCTCCTCCAGCTGATTTTCACACTCGCTCCCTCCTCCAGCTGATTTTCACACTCACTCCCTCACTCCTCCTTCAGCTAATTTTCACACTCACTCCCTCGCTCCTCCTCCAGCTGATTTTCACACTCACTCCCTCACTCCTCCTCCAGCTGATTTTTACACTCACTCCCTCGCTCCTCCTCCAGCTGATTTTTACTCACTCCCTCACTCCTCCTCCAACTGATTTTCACACTCACTCCCTCGCTCCTCCTCCAGCTGATTTTCACTCACTCCCTCGCTCCTCCTCCAGCTGATTTTCACACTCATTCCCTCGCTCCTCCTCCAGCTGATTTTCACACTCACTCCCTCACTCCTCCAGCTGATTTTCACACTCACTCCCTCACTCTTCCTCCAGCTCATTTTCACACTCACTCCCTCGCTCATCCTCCAGCTGATTTTCACACTCACTCCCTCACTCCTCCAGCTGATTTTCACACTCACTCCTCCAGCTGATTTTCACTCACTCCCTCGCTCCTCCTCCAGCTGACTTTCACTCACTCCCTCACTCCTCCAGCTGATTTTCACACTCACTCCCTCACTCCTCCTCCAGCTAATTTTCACACTCACTCCCTCGCTCCTTCTCCAGCTGATCTTCACACTCACTCCATCGCTCCTCCTCCAGCTGATTTTCACACTCACTCCCTCACTCCTCCAGCTGATTTTCACACTCGCTCCCTCGCTCCTCCACCAGCTGATTTTCACTCTTCCTCCTCCAGCTGATTTTCACCCTCACTCCTCCAGCTGATTTTCACACTCACTCCCTCGCTCCTCCTCCAGCTGATTTTCACACTCACTCCTCCAGCTGATTTTCACACTCACCCCTCCAGCTGATTTTCACACTCACTCCCTCACTCCTCCAGCTGATTTTCACACTCCCTCACTCCTCCTCCAGCTAGTTTTCACACTCACTCCCTCGCTCCACCTCCAGCTGATTTTCACACTCCCTCACTCCTCCAGCTGATTTTCACCCTTCCTCCTCCAGCTGATTTTCACACTCGCTCCTCCAGCTGATTTTGACACTCACTCCCTCGCTCCTCCTCCAGCTGATTTTCACACTCACTCCTCCAGCTGATTTTCACACTCACTCCCTCGATCCTCCTCCAGCTGATTTCACACTCACTCCCTCACTCCACCAGCTGATTTTCACACTCACTCCCTCGCTCTTCCACCAGCTGATTTTCACTCTTTCTCCTCCAGCTGATTTTCACACTCACTCATCCAGCTGATTTTCACTCACTCCCTCGCTCCTCCTCCAGCTGATTTTCACACTCACTCCTCCAGCTGTTTTTCACTCACCCCTCCAGCTGATTTTCACACTCACTCCCGCGTTCCCCCTCCAGCTGATTTTCACACTCACTCCCTCGCTCCTCCTCCAGGTGATTTTCACACTCACTCCCTCACTCCTCCAGCTGATTTTCACACTCACTCCCTCACTCCTCCTCCAGCTCATTTTCACACTCACTCCCTCGCTCATCCTCCAGCTGATTTTCCCACTCACTCCCTCACTCCTCCAGCTGATTTTCACACTCACTCCCTCGCTCCTCCTCCAGCTGATTTTCACACTCACTCCCTCACTCCTCCAATTTTCACACTCACTGCCTCGCTCCTCCACCAGCTGATTTTCACTCTTCCTCCTCCAGCTGATTTTCACACTCACTCCTCCAGCTGATTTTCACTCCCTCACTCCTCCTCCAGCTAGTTTTCACACTCAATCCCTCGCTCCTCCTCCAGCTGATTTTCACTCACTCCCTCACTCCTCCAGCTGATTTTCACTCACTCCCTCGCTCCTCCACCAGCTGATTTTCACCCTTCCTCCTCCAGCTGATTTTCACACTCACTCCTCCAGCTGATTTTCACTCACTCCCTCGCTCCTCCTCCAGCTGATTTTCACACTCGCTCCTCCAGCTGATTTTCACACTCACTCCCTCGCTCCTCCTCCAGCTGATTTTCACACTCACTCCCTCACTCCTCCAGCTGATTTTCACACTCACTCCCTCACTCCTCCTCCAGCTAATTTTCACACTCACTCCCTCGCTCCTCCACCAGCTGATTTTCACACTTCCTCCTCCAGCTGATTTTCACACTCACTCCTCCAGCTGATTTTCACTCACTCCCTCGCTCCTCCTCCAGCTGATTTTCACTCACAACCTCACTCCTCTAGCTGATTTTCACACTCACTCCCTCACTCCTCCAGCTGATTTTCACACTCACTGCCTCGCTCCTCCGCCAGCTGATTTTCACTCTTCCTCCTGCAGCTGATTTTCACACTCACTCCTCCAGCTGTTTTTCACACTCACTCCCTCGCTCCTCCTCCAGCTGATTTTCACACTCACTCCCTCACTCCTCCAGCTGATTTTCACACTCCCTCGCTCCTCCACCAGCTGATTCTCACTCTTCCTCCTCCAGCTCATTTTCACACTAACTCCTCCAGCTGATTTTCACTCACTCCCTCACTCCTCCAGCTGATTTTCACACTCGCTCACTCCTCCTCCAGCTAGTTTTCACACTCACTCCCTCACTCCTCCTCCAGCTGATTTTCACTCACTCCCTCACTCCTCCAGCTGATTTTCACACTCACTCCTCCAGCTGATTTTCACACTCACTCCCTCGCTCCTCCTCCAGCTGATTTTCACACTCACGCCCTCACTCCTCCAGCTGATTTTCACACTCACTCCCTCACTCCTCCTCCAGCTAATTTTCACACTCACTCCCTCGCTCCTCATCCAGCTGATTTTCACTCACTCCCTCACTCCTCCAGCTGATTTTCACACACTCCCTCGCTCCTCCACCAGCTGATTTTCACTCTTCCTCCTCCAGCTGATTTTCACACTCACTCCCTCGCTCCTCCTCCAGCTGATTTTCACTCACTCCCTCACTCCTCCAGCTAATTTTCACACTCACTCGCTCCCTCGCTCCTCCTCCAGCTGATTTTCACTCACTCCCTCACTCCTCCAGCTGATTTTCACACTCACTCCCTCACTCCTCCAGCTGATTTTCACTCACTCCCTCACTCCTGCTCCAGCTAATTTTCACACTCACTCCCTCGCTCCTCCTACAGCTGATTTTCACACTCTCCCTCACTCCTCCTCCTGCTGATTTTCACACTCACTCTCTCACTCCTCCAGCTGATTTTCACTGACTCCCTCGCTCCTCCTCCAGCTGATTTTCACACTCACTCCCTCACTCCTCCAGCTGATTTTCACACTCACTCCCTCGCTCCTCCACCAGCTGATTTTCACACTCACTCCTCCAGCTGATTTTCACACTCACTCCCTCGCTCCTCCTCCAGCTGATTTTCACACTCACTCCCTCACTCCTCCAGCTGATTTTCACACTCCCTCGCTCCTCCACCAGCTGATTCTCACTCTTCCTCCTCCAGCTGATTTTCACACTAACTCCTCCAGCTGATTTTCACCCACTCCCTCACTCCTCCAGCTGATTTTCACACTCGCTCACTCCTCCTCCAGCTAGTTTTCACACTCACTCCCTCACTCCTCCTCCAGCTGATTTTCACTCACTCCCTCACTCCTCCAGCTGATTTTCACACTCACTCCTCCAGCTGATTTTCACACTCACTCCCTCGCTCCTCCTCCAGCTGATTTTCACACTCACACCCTCACTCCTCCAGCTGATTTTCACACTCACTCCCTCACTCCTCCTCCAGCTAATTTTCACACTCACTCCCTCGCTCCTCATCCAGCTGATTTTCACACTCATTCCCTCACTCCTCCAGCTGATTTTCACACTCACTCCCTCGCTCCTCCTCCAGCTGATTTTCACTCACTCCCTCACTCCTCCAGCTAATTTTCACACTCACTCGCTCCCTCGCTCCTCCTCCAGCTGATTTTCACACTCACTCCCTCACTCCTCCAGCTGATTTTCACACTCACTCCCTCACTCCTCCAGCTGATTTTCACTCACTCCCTCACTCCTCCTCCAGCTAATTTTCACACTCACTCCCTCGCTCCTCCTACAGCTGATCTTCACACTCTCCCTCACTCCTCCTCCAGCTGATTTTCACACTCACTCTCTCACTCCTCCTCCAGCTGATTTTCACTCACTCCCTCGCTCCTCCTCCAGCTGATTTTCACACTCACTCACTCCTCCAGCTGATTTTCACACTCACTCACTCGCTCCTCCACCAGCTGATTTTCACTCTTCCTCCTCCAGCTGATTTTCACACTCACTCTTCCAGCTGATTTTCACACTCATAACCTCGCTCCTCCTCCAGCTGATTTTCACACTCACTCCCTCACTCCTCCAGCTGATTTTCACACTCACTCCCTCGCTCCTCCACCAGCTGATTTTCACTCTTCCTCCTCCAGCTGATTTTCACACACTCCCTCGCTCCTCCTCCAGCTGATTTTCACACTCACTCCCTCACTCCACCAGCTGATTTTCACACTCACTCCCTCGCTCCTCCTCCAGCTGATTTTCACTCACTCCCTAACTCCTCCAGCTAATTTTCACACTCACTCGCTCCCTCGCTCCTCCTCCAGCTGATTTTCACTCACTCCCTCACTCCTCCAGCTGATTTTCACACTCACTCCCTCACTCCTCCAGCTGATTTTCACTCACTCCCTCACTCCTGCTCCAGCTAATTTTCACACTCACTCCCTCGCTCCTCCTACAGCTGATTTTCACACTCTCCCTCACTCCTCCTCCAGCTGATTTTCACACTCACTCTCTCACTCCTCCAGCTGATTTTCACTCACTCCCTCGCTCCTCCTCCAGCTGATTTTCACACTCACTCCCTCACTCCTCCAGCTGATTTTCACACTCACTCCCTCGCTCCTCCACCAGCTGATTTTCACACTCACTCCTCCAGCTGATTTTCACACTCACTCCCTCGCTCCTCCTCCAGCTGATTTTCACACTCACTCCCTCACTCCTCCAGCTGATTTTCACACTCCCTCGCTCCTCCACCAGCTGATTCTCACTCTTCCTCCTCCAGCTGATTTTCACACTAACTCCTCCAGCTGATTTTCACCCACTCCCTCACTCCTCCAGCTGATTTTCACACTCGCTCACTCCTCCTCCAGCTAGTTTTCACACTCACTCCCTCACTCCTCCTCCAGCTGATTTTCACTCACTCCCTCACTCCTCCAGCTGATTTTCACACTCACTCCTCCAGCTGATTTTCACACTCACTCTCTCGCTCCTCCTCCAGCTGATTTTCACACTCACGCCCTCACTCCTCCAGCTGATTTTCACACTCACTCCCTCACTCCTCCTCCAGCTAATTTTCACACTCACTCCCTCGCTCCTCATCCAGCTGATTTTCACACTCACTCCCTCACTCCTCCAGCTGATTTTCACACTCACTCCCTCGCTCCTCCTCCAGCTGATTTTCACTCACTCCCTCACTCCTCCAGCTAATTTTCACACTCACTCGCTCCCTCGCTCCTCCTCCAGCTGATTTTCACACTCACTCCTCCAGCTGATTTTCACACTCACTCCCTCGCTCCTCCTCCAGCTGATTTTCACACTCACTCCCTCACTCCTCCAGCTGATTTTCACACTCCCTCGCTCCTCCACCAGCTGATTCTCACTCTTCCTCCTCCAGCTGATTTTCACACTAACTCCTCCAGCTGATTTTCACCCACTCCCTCACTCCTCCAGCTGATTTTCACACTCGCTCACTCCTCCTCCAGCTAGTTTTCACACTCACTCCCTCACTCCTCCTCCAGCTGATTTTCACTCACTCCCTCACTCCTCCAGCTGATTTTCACACTCACTCCTCCAGCTGATTTTCACACTCACTCTCTCGCTCCTCCTCCAGCTGATTTTCACACTCACGCCCTCACTCCTCCAGCTGATTTTCACACTCACTCCCTCACTCCTCCTCCAGCTAATTTTCACACTCACTCCCTCGCTCCTCATCCAGCTGATTTTCACACTCACTCCCTCACTCCTCCAGCTGATTTTCACACTCACTCCCTCGCTCCTCCTCCAGCTGATTTTCACTCACTCCCTCACTCCTCCAGCTAATTTTCACACTCACTCGCTCCCTCGCTCCTCCTCCAGCTGATTTTCACACTCACTCCTCCAGCTGATTTTCACACTCACTCCCTCACTCCTCCAGCTGATTTTCACTCACTCCCTCACTCCTCCTCCAGCTAATTTTCACACTCACTCCCTCGCTCCTCCTACAGCTGATTTTCACACTCTCCCTCACTCCTCCTCCAGCTGATTTTCACACTCACTCTCTCACTCCTCCTCCAGCTGATTTTCACTCACTCCCTCGCTCCTCCTCCAGCTGATTTTCACACTCACTCACTCCCTCACTCCTCCAGCTGATTTTCACACTCACTCACTCGCTCCTCCACCAGCTGATTTTCACTCTTCCTCCTCCAGCTGATTTTCACACTCACTCTTCCAGCTGATTTTCACACTCATAACCTCGCTCCCCCTCCAGCTGATTTTCACTCACTCCCTCACTCCTCCAGCTGATTTTCACACTCACTCCCTCGCTCCTCCACCAGCTGATTTTCACTCTTCCTCCTCCAGCTGATTTTCACACTCACTCCCTCACTCCACCAGCTGATTTTCACACTCACTCCCTCGCTTCTCCTCCAGCTAATTTTCACACTCACTCGCTCCCTCGCTCCTCCTCCAGCTGATTTTCACACTCACTCCCTCACTCCTCCAGCTGATTTTCACACTCACTCCCTCACTCCTCCAGCTGATTTTCACACTCACTCCCTCACTCCTCCTCCAGCTAATTTTCACACTCACTCCCTCACTCCTCCTCCAGCTGATTTTCACACTCACTCCCTCACTCCTCCTCCAGCTGATTTTCACACTCACTCCCTCACACCTCCAGCTGATTTTCACACTCACTCCCTCACTCCTCCAGCTGATTTTCACACTCACTCCCTCGCTCCTCCACCAGCTGATTTTCACACTCACTCCTCCAGCTGATTTTCACACTCACTCCCTCGCTCCTCCTCCAGCTGATTTTCACACTCACTCCCTCACTCCTCCAGCTGATTTTCACACTCACTCCCTCACTCCTCCAGCTGATTTTCACACTCACTCCCTCGCTCCTCCACCAGCTGATTTTCACTCTTCCTCCTCCAGCTGATTTTCACACTCACTCCCTCGCTCCTCCTCCAGCTGATTTTCACTCACTCCCTCACTCCTCCAGCTAATTTTCACACTCACTCGCTCCCTCGCTCCTCCTCCAGCTGATTTTCACACTCACTCCCTCACTCCTCCAGCTGATTTTCACACTCACTCCCTCACTCCTCCAGCTGATTTTCACTCACTCCCTCACTCCTCCTCCAGCTAATTTTCACACTCACTCCCTCGCTCCTCCTACAGCTGATTTTCACACTCTCCCTCACTCCTCCTCCAGCTGATTTTCACACTCACTCTCTCACTCCTCCAGCTGATTTTCACTCACTCCCTCGCTCCTCCTCCAGCTGATTTTCACACTCACTCCCTCACTCCTCCAGCTGATTTTCACACTCACTCCCTCGCTCCTCCACCAGCTGATTTTCACACTCACTCCTCCAGCTGATTTTCACACTCACTCCCTCGCTCCTCCTCCAGCTGATTTTCACACTCACTCCCTCACTCCTCCAGCTGATTTTCACACTCCCTCGCTCCTCCACCAGCTGATTCTCACTCTTCCTCCTCCAGCTGATTTTCACACTAACTCCTCCAGCTGATTTTCACTCACTCCCTCACTCCTCCAGCTGATTTTCACACTCGCTCACTCCTCCTCCAGCTAGTTTTCACACTCACTCCCTCACTCCTCCTCCAGCTGATTTTCACTCACTCCCTCACTCCTCCAGCTGATTTTCACACTCACTCCTCCAGCTAATTTTCACACACACTCCCTCGCTCCTCATCCAGCTGAATTTCACACTCACTCCCTCACTCCTCCAGCTGATTTTCACACTCACTCCCTCGCTCCTCCTCCAGCTGATTTTCACTCACTCCCTCACTCCTCCAGCTAATTTTCACACTCACTCGCTCCCTCGCTCCTCCTCCAGCTGATTTTCACACTCACTCCCTCACTCCTCCAGCTGATTTTCACACTCACTCCCTCACTCCTCCAGCTGATTTTCACTCACTCCCTCACTCCTCCTCCAGCTAATTTTCACACTCACTCCCTCGCTCCTCCTACAGCTGATTTTCACACTCTCCCTCACTCCTCCTCCAGCTGATTTTCACACTCACTCTCTCACTCCTCCTCCAGCTGATTTTCACTCACTCCCTCGCTTCTCCTCCAGCTGATTTTCACACTCACTCCCTCACTCCTCCAGCTGATTTTCACACTCACTCCCTCGCTCCTCCACCAGCTGATTTTCACTCTTCCTCCTCCAGCTGATTTTCACACTCACTCTTCCAGCTCATTTTCACACTCATAACCTCGCTCCTCCTCCAGCTGATTTTCACACTCACTCCCTCACTCCTCCAGCTGATTTTCACACTCACTCCCTCGCTCCTCCACCAGCTGATTTTCACTCTTCCTCCTCCAGCTGATTTTCACACACTCCCTCGCTCCTCCTCCAGCTGATTTTCACACTCACTCCCTCACTCCACCAGCTGATTTTCACACTCACTCCCTCGCTTCTCCTCCAGCTAATTTTCACACTCACTCGCTCCCTCGCTCCTCCTCCAGCTGATTTTCACACTCACTCCCTCACTCCTCCAGCTGATTTTCACACTCACTCCCTCACTCCTCCAGCTGATTTTCACACTCACTCCCTCACTCCTCCTCCAGCTAATTTTCACACTCACTCCCTCACTCCTCCTCCAGCTGATTTTCACACTCACTCCCTCACTCCTCCTCCAGCTGATTTTCACACTCACTCCCTCACACCTCCAGCTGATTTTCACACTCACTCCCTCACTCCTCCAGCTGATTTTCACACTCACTCCCTCGCTCCTCCACCAGCTGGTTTTCACACTCACTCCTCCAGCTGATTTTCACACTCACTCCCTCGCTCCTCCTCCAGCTGATTTTCACACTCACTCCCTCACTCCTCCAGCTGATTTTCACACTCGCTCACTCCTCCTCCAGCTAGTTTTCACACTCACTCCCTCACTCCTCCTCCAGCTGATTTTCACTCACTACCTCACTCCTCCAGCTGATTTTCACACTCACTCATCCAGCTGATTTTCACACTCACTCCCTCACTCCTCCTCCAGCTAATTTTCACACTCACTTCCTCACTCCTACTCCAGCTGATTTTCACACTCACTCCCTCGCTCCTCCTCCAGCTGATTTTCACACTCACTCCCTCACTCCTCCTCCAGCTGATTTTCACACTCACTTCCTCACTCCTCCAGCTGATTTTCACACTCACTCCCTCGCTCCTCCTCCTTCTGATTTTCACACTCACTCCCTCACTCCTCCTCCAGCTGATTTTCACACTCACCCCTCGCTCCTCCTCCAGCTGATTTTCACACTCACTCCCTCACTCCTCCTCCAGCTGATTTTCACACTCACTCCCTCACTCCTCCTCCAGCTGATTTTCACACTCGCTCCTCCCCCAGCTGATTTTCACACTCACTCCCTCGCTCCTCCTCCAGCTGATTTTCACTCACTCCCTCACTTCTCCTCCAGCTGATTTTCACTCACTCCCTCGCTCCTCCTCCAGCTGATTTTCACACTCGCTCCCTCCTCCAGCTGATTTTCACACTCACTCCCTCACTCCTCCTTCAGCTAATTTTCACACTCACTCCCTCGCTCCTCCTCCAGCTGATTTTCACACTCACTCCCTCACTCCTCCTCCAGCTGATTTTTACACTCACTCCCTCGCTCCTCCTCCAGCTGATTTTTACTCACTCCCTCACTCCTCCTCCAACTGATTTTCACACTCACTCCCTCGCTCCTCCTCCAGCTGATTTTCACTCACTCCCTCGCTCCTCCTCCAGCTGATTTTCACACTCATTCCCTCGCTCCTCCTCCAGCTGATTTTCACACTCACTCCCTCACTCCTCCAGCTGATTTTCACACTCACTCCCTCACTCTTCCTCCAGCTCATTTTCACACTCACTCCCTCGCTCATCCTCCAGCTGATTTTCACACTCACTCCCTCACTCCTCCAGCTGATTTTCACACTCACTCCTCCAGCTGATTTTCACTCACTCCCTCGCTCCTCCTCCAGCTGACTTTCACTCACTCCCTCACTCCTCCAGCTGATTTTCACACTCACTCCCTCACTCCTCCTCCAGCTGATTTTCACACTCGCTCACTCCTCCTCCAGCTAGTTTTCACACTCACTCCCTCACTCCTCCTCCAGCTGATTTTCACACTCACTCCCTCACTCCTCCTCCAGCTGATTTTCACACTCGCTCACTCCTCCTCCAGCTAGTTTTCACACTCACTACCTCACTCCTCCAGCTGATTTTCACACTCACTCCTCCAGCTGATTTTCACACTCACTCCCTCACTCCTCCTCCAGCTAATTTTCACACTCACTTCCTCACTCCTACTCCAGCTGATTTTCACACTCACTCCCTCGCTCCTCCTCCAGCTGATTTTCACACTCACTCCCTCACTCCTCCTCCAGCTGATTTTCACACTCACTCCCTCACTCCTCCAGCTGATTTTCACACTCACTCCCTCGCTCCTCCTCCTTCTGATTTTCACACTCACTCCCTCACTCCTCCTCCAGCTGATTTTCACACTCACCCCTCGCTCCTCCTCCAGCTGATTTTCACACTCACTCCCTCACTCCTCCTCCAGCTGATTTTCACACTCACTCCCTCACTCCTCCTCCAGCTGATTTTCACACTCGCTCCTCCCCCAGCTGATTTTCACACTCACTCCCTCGCTCCTCCTCCAGCTGATTTTCACTCACTCCCTCACTTCTCCTCCAGCTGATTTTCACACTCATTCCCTCGCTCCTCCTCCAGCTGATTTTCACACTCACTCCCTCACTCCTCCAGCTGATTTTCACACTCACTCCCTCACTCTTCCTCCAGCTCATTTTCACACTCACTCCCTCGCTCATCCTCCAGCTGATTTTCACACTCGCTCCCTCACTCCTCCAGCTGATTTTCACACTCACTCCTCCAGCTGATTTTCACTCACTCCCTCGCTCCTCCTCCAGCTGACTTTCACTCACTCCCTCACTCCTCCAGCTGATTTTCACACTCACTCCCTCACTCCTCCTCCAGCTAATTTTCACACTCACTCCCTCGCTCCTTCTCCAGCTGATCTTCACACTCACTCCATCGCTCCTCCTCCAGCTGATTTTCACACTCACTCCCTCACTCCTCCAGCTGATTTTCACACTCGCTCCCTCGCTCCTCCACCAGCTGATTTTCACTCTTCCTCCTCCAGCTGATTTTCACCCTCACTCCTCCAGCTGATTTTCACACTCACTCCCTCGCTCCTCCTCCAGCTGATTTTCACACTCACTCCTCCAGCTGATTTTCACACTCACCCCTCCAGCTGATTTTCACACTCACTCCCTCACTCCTCCAGCTGATTTTCACACTCCCTCACTCCTCCTCCAGCTAGTTTTCACACTCACTCCCTCGCTCCACCTCCAGCTGATTTTCACACTCCCTCACTCCTCCAGCTGATTTTCACCCTTCCTCCTCCAGCTGATTTTCACACTCCCTCCTCCAGCTGATTTTGACACTCACTCCCTCGCTCCTCCTCCAGCTGATTTTCACACTCACTCCTCCAGCTGATTTTCACACTCACTCCCTCGATCCTCCTCCAGCTGATTTCACACTCACTCCCTCACTCCACCAGCTGATTTTCACACTCACTCCCTCGCTCTTCCACCAGCTGATTTTCACTCTTTCTCCTCCAGCTGATTTTCACACTCACTCATCCAGCTGATTTTCACTCACTGCCTCGCTCCTCCTCCAGCTGATTTTCACACTCACTCCTCCAGCTGTTTTTCACTCACCCCTCCAGCTGATTTTCACACTCACTCCCGCGTTCCCCCTCCAGCTGACTTTCACACTCACTCCCTCGCTCCTCCTCCAGGTGATTTTCACACTCACTCCCTCACTCCTCCAGCTGATTTTCACACTCACTCCCTCACTCCTCCTCCAGCTCATTTTCACACTCACTCCCTCGCTCATCCTCCAGCTGATTTTCACACTCACTCCCTCACTCCTCCAGCTGATTTTCACACTCACTCCCTCGCTCCTCCTCCAGCTGATTTTCACACTCACTCCCTCACTCCTCCAATTTTCACACTCTCTGCCTCGCTCCTCCACCAGCTGATTTTCACTCTTCCTCCTCCAGCTGATTTTCACACTCACTCCTCCAGCTGATTTTCACTCCCTCACTCCTCCTCCAGCTAGTTTTCACACTCACTCCCTCGCTCCTCCTCCAGCTGATTTTCACTCACTCCCTCACTCCTCCAGCTGATTTTCACACTCACTCCTCCAGCTGATTTTCACACTCGCTCCTCCTCCAGCTGATTTTCACACTCGCTCCTCCAGCTGATTTTCACACTCACTCCCTCGCTCCTCCTCCAGCTGATTTTCACACTCACTCCCTCACTCCTCCAGCTGATTTTCACACTCACTCCCTCACTCCTCCTCCAGCTAATTTTCACACTCACTCCCTCGCTCCTCCACCAGCTGATTTTCACACTTCCTCCTCCAGCTGATTTTCACACTCACTCCTCCAGCTGATTTTCACTCACTCCCTCGCTCCTCCTCCAGCTGATTTTCACTCACAACCTCACTCCTCTAGCTGATTTTCACACTCACTCCCTCACTCCTCCAGCTGATTTTCACACTCACTGCCTCGCGCCTCCGCCAGCTGATTTTCACTCTTCCTCCTGCAGCTGATTTTCACACTCACTCCTCCAGCTGATTTTCACACTCACTCCCTCGCTCCTCCTCCAGCTGATTTTCACACTCACTCCCTCACTCCTCCAGCTGATTTTCACACTCCCTCGCTCCTCCACCAGCTGATTCTCACTCTTCCTCCTCCAGCTCATTTTCACACTAACTCCTCCAGCTGATTTTCACTCACTCCCTCACTCCTCCAGCTGATTTTCACACTCGCTCACTCCTCCTCCAGCTAGTTTTCACACTCACTCCCTCACTCCTCCTCCAGCTGATTTTCACTCACTCCCTCACTCCTCCAGCTGATTTTCACACTCACTCCTCCAGCTGATTTTCACACTCACTCCCTCGCTCCTCCTCCAGCTGATTTTCACACTCACGCCCTCACTCCTCCAGCTGATTTTCACACTCACTCCCTCACTCCTCCTCCAGCTAATTTTCACACTCACTCCCTCGCTCCTCATCCAGCTGATTTTCACTCACTCCCTCACTCCTCCAGCTGATTTTCACACTCACTCCCTCGCTCCTCCACCAGCTGATTTTCACTCTTCCTCCTCCAGCTGATTTTCACACACTCCCTCGCTCCTCCTCCAGCTGATTTTCACACTCACTCCCTCACTCCACCAGCTGATTTTCCCACTCACTCCCTCGCTCCTCCTCCAGCTGATTTTCACTCACTCCCTCACTCCTCCAGCTAATTTTCACACTCACTCGCTCCCTCGCTCCTCCTCCAGCTGATTTTCACTCACTCCCTCACTCCTCCAGCTGATTTTCACACTCACTCCCTCACTCCTCCAGCTGATTTTCACTCACTCCCTCACTCCTGCTCCAGCTAATTTTCACACTCACTCCCTCGCTCCTCCTACAGCTGATTTTCACACTCTCCCTCACTCCTCCTCCAGCTGATTCTCACACTCACTCTCTCACTCCTCCAGCTGATTTTCACTCACTCCCTCGCTCCTCCTCCAGCTGATTTTCACACTCACTCCCTCACTCCTCCAGCTGATTTTCACACTCACTCCCTCGCTCCTCCACCAGCTGATTTTCACACTCACTCCTCCAGCTGATTTTCACACTCACTCCCTCGCTCCTCCTCCAGCTGATTTTCACACTCACTTCCTCACTCCTCCAGCTGATTTTCACACTCCCTCGCTCCTCCACCATCTGATTCTCACTCTTCCTCCTCCAGCTGATTTTCACACTAACTCCTCCAGCTGATTTTCACCCACTCCCTCACTCCTCCAGCTGATTTTCACACTCGCTCACTCCTCCTCCAGCTAGTTTTCACACTCACTCCCTCACTCCTCCTCCAGCTGATTTTCACTCACTCCCTCACTCCTCCAGCTGATTTTCACACTCACTCCTCCAGCTGATTTTCACTCACTCCCTCGATCCTCCTCCAGCTGATTTTCACACTCACGCCCTCACTCCTCCAGCTGATTTTCACACTCACTCCCTCACTCCTCCTCCAGCTAATTTTCACACTCACTCCCTCGCTCCTCATCCAGCTGATTTTCACACTCACTCCCTCACTCCTCCAGCTGATTTTCACACTCACTCCCTCGCTCCTCCTCCAGCTGATTTTCACTCACTCCTTCACTCCTCTAGCTAATTTTCTCGCTCCCTCGCTCCTCCTCCAGCTGATTTTCACACTCACTCCCTCACTCCTCCAGCTGATTTTCACTCACTCCCTCACTCCTCCAGCTGATTTTCACTCACTCCCTCACTCCTCCTCCAGCTAATTTTCACACTCACTCCCTCGCTCCTCCTACAGCTGATTTTCACACTCTCCCTCACTCCTCCTCCAGCTGATTTTCACACTCACTCTCTCACTCCTCCTCCAGCTGATTTTCACTCACTCCCTCGCTCCTCCTCCAGCTGATTTTCACACTCACTCACTCCCTCACTCCTCCAGCTGATTTTCACACTCACTCACTCGCTCCTCCACCAGCTGATTTTCACTCTTCCTCCTCCAGCTGATTTTTACACTCACTCTTCCAGCTGATTTTCACACTCATAACCTCGCTCCTCCTCCAGCTGATTTTCACACTCACTCCCTCACTCCTCCAGCTGATTTTCACACTCACTCCCTCGCTCCTCCCCCAGCTGATTTTCACTCTTCCTCCTCCAGCTGATTTTCACACACTCCCTCGCTCCTCCTCCAGCTGATTTTCACACTCACTCCCTCACTCCACCAGCTGATTTTCACACTCACTCCCTCGCTTCTCCTCCAGCTAATTTTCACACTCACTCGCTCCCTCGCTCCTCCTCCAGCTGATTTTCACACTCACTCCCTCACTCCTCCAGCTGATTTTCACACTCACTCCCTCACTCCTCCTCCAGCTAATTTTCACACTCACTCCCTCACTCCTCCTCCAGCTGATTTTCACACTCACTCCCTCACTCCTCCTCCAGCTGATTTTCACACTCACTCCCTCACACCTCCAGCTGATTTTCACACTCACTCCCTCACTCCTCCAGCTGATTTTCACACTCACTCCCTCGCTCCTCCACCAGCTGATTTTCACACTCACTCCTCCAGCTGATTTTCACACTCACTCCCTCGCTCCTCCTCCAGCTGATTTTCACACTCACTCCCTCACTCCTCCAGCTGATTTTCACACTCCCTCGCTCCTCCACCAGCTGATTCTCACTCTTCCTCCTCCAGCTGATTTTCACACTAACTCCTCCAGCTGATTTTCACTCACTCCCTCACTCCTCCAGCTGATTTTCACACTCGCTCACTCCTCCTCCAGCTAGTTTTCACACTCACTCCCTCACTCCTCCTCCAGCTGATTTTCACTCACTCCCTCACTCCTCCAGCTGATTTTCACACTCACTCCTCCAGCTGATTTTCACACTCACTCCCTCGCTCCTCCTCCAGCTGATTTTCACACTCACGCCCTCACTCCTCCAGCTGATTTTCACACTCACTCCCTCACTCCTCCTGCAGCTAATTTTCACACTCACTCCCTCGCTCCTCATCCAGCTGATTTTCACACTCACTCCCTCACTCCTCCAGCTGATTTTCACACTCACTCCCTCGCTCCTCCTCCAGCTGATTTTTACTCACTCCCTCACTCCTCCAGCTAATTTTCACACTCACTCGCACCCTCGCTCCACCTCCAGCTGATTTTCACACTCACTCCCTCACTCCTCCAGCTGATTTTCACACTCACTCCCTCACTCCTCCAGCTGATTTTCACTCACTCCCTCACTCCTCCTCCAGCTAATTTTCACACTCACTCCCTCGCTCCTCCTACAGCTGATTTTCACACTCTCCCTCACTCCTCCTCCAGCTGATTTTCACACTCACTCTCTCACTCCTCCTCCAGCTGATTTTCACTCACTCCCTCGCTCCTCCTCCAGCTGATTTTCACACTCACTCCCTCACTCCTCCAGCTGATTTTCACACTCACTCCCTCGCTCCTCCACCAGCTGATTTTCACTCTTCCTCCTCCAGCTGATTTTCACACTCACTCTTCCAGCTGATTTTCACACTCATAACCTCGCTCCTCCTCCAGCTGATTTTCACACTCACTCCCTCACTCCTCCAGCTGATTTTCACACTCACTCCCTCGCTCCTCCACCAGCTGATTTTCACTCTTCCTCCTCCAGCTGATTTTCACACACTCCCTCGCTCCTCCTCCAGCTGATTTTCACACTCACTCCCTCACTCCACCAGCTTATTTACACACTCACTCCCTCGCTTCTCCTCCAGCTAATTGTCACACTCACTCGCTCCCTCGCTCCTCCTCCAGCTGATTTTCACACTCACTCCCTCACTCCTCCAGCTGATTTTCACACTCACTCCCTCACTCCTCCAGCTGATTTTCACACTCACTCCCTCACTCCTCCTCCAGCTAATTTTCACACTCACTCCCTCACTCCTCCTCCAGCTGATTTTCACACTCACTCCCTCACTCCTCCTCCAGCTGATTTTCACACTCACTCCCTCACACCTCCAGCTGATTTTCACACTCACTCCCTCACTCCTCCTCCACCTAATTTTCACACTCACTCCCTCGCTCCTCCTCCAGATAATTTTCACACTCACTCCCTCGCTCCTCCTCCAGCTGATTTTCACACTCACTCCCTCCCGCCTCCTTCAGCTAATTTTCACTCACTCCCTCGCTCCTCCAGCTGATTTTCACACTCGCTCACTCCTCCTCCAGCTAGTTTTCACACTCACTCCCTCACTCCTCCTCCAGCTGATTTTCACTCACTCCCTCACTCCTCCAGCTGATTTTCACACTCACTCCCTCGCTCCTCCTCCAGGTGATTTTCACACTCACTCCCTCACTCCTCCAGCTGATTTTCACACTCACTCCCTCACTCCTCCTCCAGCTCATTTTCACACTCACTCCCTCGCTCATCCTCCAGCTGATTTTCACACTCACTCCCTCACTCCTCCAGCTGATTTTCACACTCACTCCCTCACTCCTCCAGCTGATGTTCACACTCACTCCCTCGCTCCTCCACCAGCTGATTTTCACTCTTCCTCCTCCAGCTGATTTTCACACTCACTCTTCCAGCTGATTTTCACACTCATAACCTCGCTCCTCCTCCAGCTGATTTTCACACTCACTCCCTCACTCCTCCAGCTGATTTTCACACTCACTCCCTCGCTCCTCCACCAGCTGATTTTCACTCTTCCTCCTCCAGCTGATTTTCACACACTCCCTCGCTCCTCCTCCAGCTGATTTTCACACTCACTCCCTCACTCCACCAGCTTATTTACACACTCACTCCCTCGCTTCTCCTCCAGCTAATTGTCACACTCACTCGCTCCCTCGCTCCTCCTCCAGCTGATTTTCACACTCACTCCCTCACTCCTCCAGCTGATTTTCACACTCACTCCCTCACTCCTCCAGCTGATTTTCACACTCACTCCCTCACTCCTCCTCCAGCTAATTTTCACACTCACTCCCTCACTCCTCCAGCTGATTTTCACACTCACCCCCTCACTCCTCCTCCAGCTGATTTTCACACTTACTCCCTCACACCTCCAGCTGATTTTCACACTCACTCCCTCACTCCTCCTCCACCTAATTTTCACACTCACTCCCTCGCTCCTCCTCCAGATAATTTTCACACTCACTCCCTCGCTCCTCCTCCAGCTGATTTTCACACTCACTCCCTCCCGCCTCCTTCAGCTAATTTTCACTCACTCCCTCGCTCCTCCAGCTGATTTTCACACTCGCTCACTCCTCCTCCAGCTAGTTTTCACACTCACTCCCTCACTCCTCCACCAGCTGATTTTCACTCTTCCTCCTCCAGCTGATTTTCACACACTCCCTCGCTCCTCCTCCAGCTGATTTTCACACTCACTCCCTCACTCCACCAGCTTATTTACACACTCACTCTCTCGCTTCTCCTCCAGCTAATTGTCACACTCACTCGCTCCCTCGCTCCTCCTCCAGCTGATTTTCACACTCACTCCCTCACTCCTCCAGCTGATTTTCACACTCACTCCCTCACTCCTCCAGCTGATTTTCACACTCACTCCCTCACTCCTCCTCCAGCTAATTTTCACACTCACTCCCTCACTCCTCCTCCAGCTGATTTTCACACTCACTCCCTCACCTCCTCCTCCAGCTGATTTTCACACTCACTCCCTCACACCTCCAGCTGATTTTCACACTCACTCCCTCACTCCTCCTCCACCTAATTTTCACACTCACTCCCTCGCTCCTCCTCCAGATAATTTTCACACTCACTCCCTCGCTCCTCCTCCAGCTGATTTTCACACTCACTCCCTCCCGCCTCCTTCAGCTAATTTTCACTCACTCCCTCGCTCCTCCAGCTGATTTTCACACTCGCTCACTCCTCCTCCAGCTAGTTTTCACACTCACTCCCTCACTCCTCCTCCAGCTGATTTTCACTCACTCCCTCACTCCTCCAGCTGATTTTCACACTCACTCCCTCGCTCCTCCTCCAGGTGATTTTCACACTCACTCCCTCACTCCTCCAGCTGATTTTCACACTCACTCCTCCTCCAGCTCATTTTCACACTCACTCCCTCGCTCATCCTCCAGCTGATTTTCACACTCACTCCCTCACTCCTCCAGCTGATTTTCACACTCACTCCCTCGCTCCTCCTCCAGCTGATTTTCACACTCACTCCCTCACTCCTCCAATTTTCACACACACTGCCTCGCTCCTCCACCAGCTGATTTTCACTCACTCCCTCGCTCCTCCTCCAGCTGATTTTCACACTCCCTCGCTCCTCCTCCAGCTGATTTTCACACTCACTCCCTCACTCCTCCAGCTGATTTTCACACTCACTCCCTCGCTCCTCCACCAGCTGATTTTCACTCTTCCTCCTCCAGCTGATTTTCACACTCACTCTTCCAGCTGATTTTCACACTCATAACCTCGCTCCTCCTCCAGCTGATTTTCACACTCACTCCCTCACTCCTCCAGCTGATTTTCACACTCACTCCCTCGCTCCTCCACCAGCTGATTTTCACTCTTCCTCCTCCAGCTGATTTTCACACACTCCCTCGCTCCTCCTCCAGCTGATTTTCACACTCACTCCCTCACTCCACCAGCTTATTTACACACTCACTCCCTCGCTTCTCCTCCAGCTAATTGTCACACTCACTCGCTCCCTCGCTCCTCCTCCAGCTGATTTTCACACTCACTCCCTCACTCCTCCAGCTGATTTTCACACTCACTCCCTCACTCCTCCAGCTGATTTTCACACTCACTCCCTCACTCCTCCTCCAGCTAATTTTCACACTCACTCCCTCACTCCTCCTCCAGCTGATTTTCACACTCACCCCCTCACTCCTCCTCCAGCTGATTTTCACACTCACACCCTCACACCTCCAGCTGATTTTCACACTCACTCCCTCACTCCTCCTCCACCTAATTTTCACACTCACTCCCTCGCTCCTCCTCCAGATAATTTTCACACTCACTCCCTCGCTCCTCCTCCAGCTGATTTTCACACTCACTCCCTCCCGCCTCCTTCAGCTAATTTTCACTCACTCCCTCGCTCCTCCAGCTGATTTTCACTCGCTCACTCCTCCTCCAGCTAGTTTTCACACTCACTCCCTCACTCCTCCTCCAGCTGATTTTCACTCACTCCCTCACTCCTCCAGCTGATTTTCACACTCACTCCCTCGCTCCTCCTCCAGGTGATTTTCACACTCACTCCCTCACTCCTCCAGCTGATTTTCACACTCACTCCCTCACTCCTCCTCCAGCTCATTTTCACACTCACTCCCTCGCTCATCCTCCAGCTGATTTTCACACTCACTCCCTCACTCCTCCAGCTGATTTTCACACTCACTCCCTCGCTCCTCCTCCAGCTGATTTTCACTCACTCCCTCACTCCTCCAATTTTCACACTCACTGCCTCGCTCCTCCACCAGCTGATTTTCACTCTTCCTCCTCCAGCTGATTTTCACACTCACTCCTCCAGCTGATTTTCACACTCACTCCCTCACCCTTCCAGCTGATTTTCACTCCCTCACTCCTCCTCCAGCTAGTTTTCACACTCCCTCCCTCGCTCCTCCTCCAGCTGATTTTCACTCACAACCTCACTCCTCTAGCTGATTTTCACACTCACTCCCTCACTCCTCCAGCTGATTTTCACACTCACTGCCTCGCTCCTCCGCCAGCTGATTTTCACTCTTCCTCCTCCAGCTGATTTTCACACTCACTCCTCCAGCTGATTTTCACACTCACTCCCTCGCTCCTCCTCCAGCTGATTTTCACACTCACTCCCTCACTCCTCCAGCTGATTTTCACACTCCCTCGCTCCTCCACCAGCTGATTCTCACTCTTCCTCCTCCAGCTGATTTTCACACTAACTCCTCCAGCTGATTTTCACTCACTCCCTCACTCCTCCAGCTGATTTTCACACTCGCTCACTCCTCCTCCAGCTAGTTTTCACACTCACTCCCTCACTCCTCCTCCAGCTGATTTTCACTCACTCCCTCACTCCTCCAGCTGATTTTCACACTCACTCCTCCAGCTGATTTTCACACTCACTCCCTCGCTCCTCCTGCAGCTGATTTTCACACTCACGCCCTCACTCCTCCAGCTGATTTTCACACTCACTCCCTCACTCCTCCTCCAGCTAATTTTCACACTCACTCCCTCGCTCCTCATCCAGCTGATTTTCACACTCACTCCCTCACTCCTCCAGCTGATTTTCACACTCACTCCCTCGCTCCTCCACCAGCTGATTTTCACTCTTCCTCCTCCAGCTGATTTTCACACTCACTCCTCCAGCTGATTTTCACACTCACTCCCTCGCTCCTCCTCCAGCTGATTTTCACTCACTCCCTCACTCCTCCAGCTAATTTTCACACTCACTCGCTCCCTCGCTCCTCCTCCAGCTGATTTTCACACTCACTCCCTCACTCCTCCAGCTGATTTTCACACTCACTCCCTCATTCCTCCAGCTGATTTTCACTCACTCCCTCACTCCTCCTCCAGCTAATTTTCACACTCACTCCCTCGCTCCTCCTACAGCTGATTTTCACACTCTCCCTCACTCCTCCTCCAGCTGATTTTCACACTCTCTCACTCCTCCTCCAGCTGATTTTCACTCACTCCCTCGCTCCTCCTCCAGCTGATTTTCACACTCACTCCCTCACTCCTCCAGCTGATTTTCACACTCACTCCCTCGCTCCTCCACCAGCTGATTTTCACACTCACTCCTCCAGCTGATTTTCACACTCACTCCCTCGCTCCTCCTCCAGCTGCTTTTCACACTCACTCCCTCACTCCTCCAGCTGATTTTCACACTCCCTCGCTCCTCCACCAGCTGATTCTCACTCTTACTCCTCCAGCTGATTTTCACACTAACTCCTCCAGCTGATTTTCACTCACTCCCTCACTCCTCCAGCTGATTTTCACACTCGCTCACTCCTCCTCCAGCTAGTTTTCACACTCACTCCCTCACTCCTCCTCCAGCTGATTTTCACTCACTCCCTCACTCCTCCAGCTGATTTTCACACTCACTCCTCCAGCTGATTTTCACACTCACTCCCTCGCTCCTCCTCCAGCTGATTTTCACACTCACGCCCTCACTCCTCCAGCTGATTTTCACACTCACTCCCTCACTCCTCCTCCAGCTAATTTTCACACTCACTCCCTCGCTCCTCATCCAGCTGATTTTCACACTCACTCCCTCACTCCTCCAGCTGATTTTCACACTCACTCCCTCGCTCCTCCACCAGCTGATTTTCACTCTTCCTTCTCCAGCTGATTTTCACACTCACTCCTCCAGCTTATTTTCACTCACTCCCTCGCTCCTCCTCCAGCTGATTTTCACTCACTCCCTCACTCCTCCAGCTAATTTTCACACTCACTCGCTCCCTCGCTCCTCCTCCAGCTGATTTTCACACTCACTCCGCCAGCTGATTTTCACACTCACTCCCTCACTCCTCCAGCTGATTTTCACTCACTCCCTCACTCCTCCTCCAGCTAATTTTCACACTCACTCCCTCGCTCCTCCTACAGCTGATTTTCACACTCTCCCTCACTCCTCCTCCAGCTGATTTTCACACTCACTCTCTCACTCCTCCTCCAGCTGATTTTCACTCACTCCCTCGCTCCTCCTCCAGCTGATTTTCACACTCACTCCCTCACTCCTCCAGCTGATTTTCACACTCACTCCCTCGCTCCTCCACCAGCTGATTTTCACTCTTCCTCCTCCAGCTGATTTTCACACTCACTCTTCCAGCTGATTTTCACACTCACTCCCTCGCTCCTCCTCCAGCTGATTTTCACACTCACTCCCTCACTCCTCCAGCTGATTTTCACTCACTCCCTCGCTCCTCCACCAGCTGATTTTCACTCTTCCTCCTCCAGCTGATTTTCACACACTCCCTCGCTCCTCCTCCTGCTGATTTTCACACTCACTCCCTCACTCCACCAGCTGATTTTCACACTCACTCCCTCACTTCTCCTCCAGCTAACTTTCACACTCACTCGCTCCCTCGCTCCTCCTCCAGCTGATTTTCACACTCACTCCCTCATTCCTCCAGCTGATTTTCACACTCACTCCCTCACTCCTCCAGCTGATTTTCACACTCACTCCCTCACTCCTCCTCCAGCTAATTTTCACACTCACTCCCTCACTCCTCCTCCAGCTGATTTTCACACTCACTCCCTCACTCCTCCTCCAGCTGATTTTCACACTCACTCCCTCACACCTCCAGCTGATTTTCACACTCACTCCCTCACTCCTCCTCCACCTAATTTTCACACTCACTCCCTCGCTCCTCCTCCAGATAATTTTCACACTCACTCCCTCGCTCCTCCTCCAGCTGATTTTCACACTCACTCCCTCCCGCCTCCTTCAGCTAATTTTCACTCACTCCCTCGCTCCTCCAGCTGATTTTCACACTCGCTCACTCCTCCTCCAGCTAGTTTTCACACTCACTCCCTCACTCCTCCTCCAGCTGATTTTCACTCACTCCCTCACTCCTCCAGCTGATTTTCACACTCCCTCCTCCAGCTGATTTTCACACTCACTCCCTCGCTCCTCCTCCATCTGATTTTCACACTCACGCCCTCACTCCTCCAGCTGATTTTCACACTCACTCCCTCACTCCTCCTCCAGCTAATTTTCACACTCACTCCCTCGCTCCTCGTCCAGCTGATTTTCACACTCACTCCCTCACTCCTCCAGCTGATTTTCACACTCACTCCCTCGCTCCTCCACCAGCTGATTTTCACTCTTCCTCCTCCAGCTGATTTTCACACTCACTCCTCCAGCTGATTTTCACACTCACTCCCTCGCTCCTCCTCCAGCTGATTTTCACTCACTCCCTCACTCCTCCACTAATTTTCACACTCACTCGCTCCCTCGGTCCTCCTCCAGCTGATTTTCACACTCACTCCCTCACTCCTCCAGATGAATTTCACTCACTCCCTCACTGCTCCAGCTAATTTTCACACTCATTCCCTCGCTCCTCCTCCAGCTGATTTTCACACTCACTCCCTCACTCCTCCTCCAGCTGATTTTCACACTCACTCCCTCACTCCTCCTCCAGCTGATTTTCACACTCACTCCCTCACACCTCCAGCTGATTTTCACACTCACTCCCTCACTCCTCCTCCACCTAATTTTCACACTCACTCCCTCGCTCCTCCTCCAGATAATTTTCACACTCACTCCCTCGCTCCTCCTCCAGCTGATTTTCACACTCACTCCCTCCCGCCTCCTTCAGCTAATTTTCACTCACTCCCTCGCTCCTCCAGCTGATTTTCACACTCGCTCACTCCTCCTCCAGCTAGTTTTCACACTCACTCCCTCACTCCTCCTCCAGCTGATTTTCACTCACTCCCTCACTCCTCCAGCTGATTTTCACACTCCCTCCTCCAGCTGATTTTCGCACTCACTCCCTCGCTCCTCCTCCATCTGATTTTCACACTCACGCCCTCACTCCTCCAGCTGATTTTCACACTCACTCCCTCACTCCTCCTCCAGCTAATTTTCACACTCACTCCCTCGCTCCTCGTCCAGCTGATTTTCACACTCACTCCCTCACTCCTCCAGCTGATTTTCACACTCACTCCCTCGCTCCTCCACCAGCTGATTTTCACTCTTCCTCCTCCAGCTGATTTTCACACTCACTCCTCCAGCTGATTTTCACACTCACTCCCTCGCTCCTCCTCCAGCTGATTTTCACTCACTCCCTCACTCCTCCACTAATTTTCACACTCACTCGCTCCCTCGGTCCTCCTCCAGCTGATTTTCACACTCACTCCCTCACTCCTCCAGATGAATTTCACTCACTCCCTCACTCCTCCAGCTAATTTTCACACTCATTCCCTCGCTCCTCCTCCAGCTGATTTTCACACTCACTCCCTCACTCCTCCTCCAGCTGATTTTCACACTCACTCCCTCACTCCTCCAGCTGATTTTCACTCACTCCCTCACTCCTCCTCCAGCTAATTTTCACACTCACTCCCTCGCTCCTCCGACAGCTGATTTTCACACTCTCCCTCACTCCTCCTCAAGCTGATTTTCACACTCACTCTCTCACTCCTCCTCGGGCTGATTATCACACTCACTCCCTCGCTCCTCCTCCAGCTGATTTTCACACTCACTCCCTCACTCCTCCAGCTGATTTTCACACTCACTCCCTCGCTCCTCCACCAGCTGATTTTCACTCTTCCTCCTCCAGCTGATTTTCACACTCACTCATCCAGCTGATTTTCACACTCACTCCCTCGCTCCTCCTCCAGCTGATTTTCACACTCACTCCCTCACTCCTCCAGCTGATTTTCACACTCACTCCCTCGCTCCTCCACCAGCTGATTTTCACTCTTCCTCCTCCAGCTGATTTTCACACACTCCCTCGCTCCTCCTCCAGCTGATTTTCACACTCACTCCCTCACTCCACCAGCTGATTTTCACACTCACTCCCTCACTCCTCCTCCAGCCAATTTTCACACTCACTCGCTCCCTCGTCCTCCTCCAGCTGATTTTCACTCACTCCCTCACACCTCCAGCTGATTTTCACACTCACTCCCTCACTCCTCCTCCAGCTAATTTTCACACTCACTCCCTCGCTCCTCCTCCAGCTGATTTTCACACTCACTCCCTCACTCCTCCTCCAGCTGATTTTCACACTCACTCCCTCACTCCTCCAGCTGATTTTCACGCTCACTCCCTCACTCCTCCTCCACCTAATTTTCACTCTCACTCCCTCGCTCCTCCTCCAGATAATTTTCACACTCACTCCCTCGCTCCTCCTCCAGCTGATTTTCACACTCGCTCCCTCCTCCAGCTGATTTTCACACTCACTCCCTCCCTCCTCCTTCAGCTAATTTTCACTCACTCCCTCGCTCCTCCTCCAGCTGATTTTGACACTCACTCCCTCACTCCTCCTCCAGCTGATTTTCACCCTCACTCCCTCACTCCTCCAGCTGATTTTCACACTCACTCCTCCTCCAGCTAATTTTCACTCTCACTCCCTCACTCCTCCTCCAGCTGATTTTCACACTCACTCCCTTGCTCCTCCTCCAGCTGATTTTCACACTCACTCCCTCACTCCTCCTCCAGCTGATTTTCACACTCACTCCCTCGCTCCTCCTCCAGCTGATTTTCACACTCACTCCCTCGCTCCTCCTCCAGCTGATTTTCACACTCACTCCCTCACTCCTCCTCCAGCTGATTTTCACACTTGCTCCTCCCCCAGCTGATTTTCACACTCACTCCCTCGCTCCTCCTCTAGCTGATTTGCACTCACTCCCTCACTCCTCCTCCAGCTGATTTTCACACTCAGTCCCTCGCTCCTCCTCGAGCTGATTTTCACACTCACTCCCTCGCTCCTCCTCCAGCTGATTTTCACACTCGCTCCCTCCTCCAGCTGATTTTCACAGTCACTCCCTCACTCCTCCTTCAGCTAATTTTCACACTCACTCCCTCGCTCCTCCTCCAGCTGATTTTCACACTCACTCCCTCACTCCTCCAGCTGATTTTCACACTCACTCCCTCACTCCTCCTCCAGCTAATTTTCACACTCACTTCCTCACTCCTACTCCAGCTGATTTTCACACTCACTCCCTCGCTCCTCCTCCAGCTGATTTTCACTCACTCCCTCACTCCTCCTCCAGCTGATTTTCACACTCACTCCCTCACTCCTGCAGCTGATTTTCACACTCACTCCCTCACTCCTCCTCCAGCTAATTTTCATACTCACTCGCTCCTCCTCCAGCTGATTTTCACACTCACTCCCTCACTCCTCCAGCTGATTTTCACACTCACTCCCACACTCCTCCTCCTTCTGATTTTCACACTCACTCCCTCACTCTTCCTCCAGCTGATTTTCACACTCTCCCCCTCGCTCCTCCTCCAGCTGATTTTCACACTCACTCCCTCACTCCTCCTCCAGCTGATTTTCACACTCACTCCCTCACTCCTCCTCCAGCTGATTTTTACACTCGCTCCTCCCCCAGCTGATTTTCACACTCACTCCCTCGCTCCTCCTCCAGCTGATTTTCACTCACTCCCTCACTTCTCCTCCAGCTGATTTTCACTCACTCCCTCGCTCCTCCTCCAGCTGATTTTCACACTCGCTCCCTCCTCCAGCTGATTTTCACACTCACTCCCTCACTCCTCCTTCAGCTAATTTTCACACTCACTCCCTCACTCCTCCTCCAACTGATTTTTACACTCACTCACTCGCTCCTCCTCCAGCTGATTTTTACTCACTCCCTCACTCCTCCTCCAACTGATTTTCACACTCACTCCCTCGCTCCTCCTCCAGCTGATTTTCACTCACTCCCTCGCTCCTCCTCCAGCTGATTTTCACACTCATTCCCTCGCTCCTCCTCCAGCTGATTTTCACACTCACTCCCTCGCTCCTCCTCCAGCTGATTTTCACACTCACTCCCTCGCTCCTCCCCCAGCTGATTTTCACACTCACTCCCTCGCTCCTCCTCCAGCTCATTTTCACTCACTCCCTCACTCCTCCTCCAGCTCATTTTCACACTCACTCCCTCGCTCCTCCTCCAGCTGATTTTCACACTCACTCCCTCGCTCCTCCTCCAGCTGATTTTCACACTTGCTCCCTCCTCCAGCTGATTTTCACACTCACTCCCTCACTCCTCCTCCAGCTAATTTTCACTCACTCCCTCGCTCCTCCTCCAGCTGATTTTCACACTCACTCCCTCACTCCTCCTCCAGCTGATTTTCACACTCACTCCCTCACTCCTCCAGCTGATTTTCACACTCACTCCCTCACTCCTCCTCCAGCTAATTTTCACACTCACTCCCTCGCTCCTCCTCCAGCTGATTTTCACACCCACTCCCTCACTCCTCCTCCAGCTGATTTTCACACTCACTCCCTCGCTCCTCCTCCAGCTGATTTTCACACTCACTCCCTCGCTCCTCCTCCAGCTGATTTTCACACTCACTCCCTCGCTCCTCCTCCAGCTGATTTTCACACTCACTCCCTCACTCCTCCTCCAGCAGATTTTCACACTCGCTCCTCCCCCAGCTGATTTTCACACTCACTCCCTCGCTCCACCTCCAGCTGATTTTCACTCACTCCCTCACTTCTCCTCCAGCTGATTTTCACTCACTCCCTCGCTCCTCCTCCAGCTGATTTTCACACTCGCTCCCTCCTCCAGCTGATTTTCACACTCACTCCCTCACTGCTCCTTCAGCTATTTTTCACACTCACTCCCTCGCTCCTCCTCCAGCTGATTTTCACACTCACTCCCTCACTCCTCCAGCTGACTTTCACACTCACTCCCTCACTCCTCCTCCAGCTAATTTTCACACACTCCCTCACTCCTCCTCCAGCTGATTTTCACACTCACTCCCTTGCTCCTCCTCCAGCTGATTTTCACTCACTCCCTTACTCCTCCTCCAGCTGATTTTCACACTTACTCCCTCGCTCCTCCTCCAGCTGATTTTCACTCACTCCCTCGCTCCTCCTCCAGCTGATTTGCACACTCACTCCCTCACTCCTCCTCCAGCTGATTTTCACACTCTCTCCTCCCCCAGCTGATTTTCACACTCACTCCCTCGCTCCTCCTACAGCTGATTTTCACACTCACTCCCTCGCTCCTCCTCCAGCTGATTTTCACTCACTCCCTCACTCCTCCTCCAGCTGATTTTCACACTCACTCCCTCGCTCCTCCTCCAGCTGATTTTCACACTCACTCCCTCGCTCCTCCTCCAGCTGATTTTCACACTCACTCCCTCGCTCCTCCACCAGCTGATTTTCACTCTTCCTCCTCCAGCTGATTTTCACACTCACTCCTCCAGCTGATTTTCACTCACTCCCTCGCTCCTCCTCGAGCTGATTTTCACACTCACTCCCTCACTCCTCCAGCTGATTTTCACACTCACTCCCTCGCTCCTCCTCCAGCTAATTTTCACTCACTCCCTCGCTCCTCCTACAGCTGATCTTCACACTCACTCCCTCGCTCCTCCTCCAGCTGATTTTCACACTCACTCCCTCACTCCTCCAGCTGATTTTCACACTCACTCCCTCGCTCCACCACCAGCTGATTTTCACTATTCCTCCTCCAGCTGATTTTCACACTCACTCCTCCAGCTGATTTTCACACTCACTCCCTCGCTCCTCCTCCAGCTGATTTTCACACTCACTCCTCCAACTGATTTTCACACTCACCCCTCCAGCTGATTTTCACACTCACTCCCTCACTCCTCCAGCTGATTTTCACACTCCCTCACTCCTCCTCCAGCTAGTTTTCACACTCACTCCCTCGTTCCTCCTCCAGCTGATCTTCACACTCATTCCCTCGCTCCTCCTCCAGCTGATTTTCACACTCACTCCCTCGCTCCTCCACCAGCTGATTTTCACCCTTCCTCCTCCAGCTGATTTTCACACTCACTCCTCCAGCTGATTTTCACTCACTCCTCCAGCTGATTTTCACTCACTCCCTCACCCCTCCAGCTGATTTTCACTCCCTCACTCCTCCTCCAGCTAGTTTTCACACTCACTCCCTCGCTCCTCCTGCAGCTGATCTTCACACTCTTTCCCTCGCTCCTCCTCCAGCTTATTTTCACACTCACTCCCTCGCTCATCCACCAGCTGATTTTCACCCTTCCTCCTCCAGCTGATTTTCACACTCACTCCTCCAGCTGATTTTCACTCACTCCTCCAGCTGACTTTCACACTCACTCCCTCGCTCCTCCTCCAGCTGATTTTCACACTCACTCCCTCGCTCCTCCTCCAGCTGATTTTCACACTCACTCCCTCACGCCTCCAGCTGATTTTCACACTCACTCACTCCTCCTCCAGCTGGTTTTCACACTCACTTCCTCACTCCTCCTCCAGCTGGTTTTCACACTCACTCCCTCGCTCCTCCTCCAGCTGATTTTCACACTCACTCCCTCGCTCCTCCTCCAGCTGATTTTCACACTCACTCCCTCACGCCTCCAGCTGATTTTCACACTCACTCACTCCTCCTCCAGCTGGTTTTCACACTCACTTCCTCGCTCCTCCTCCAGCTGATTTTCACACTCACTCCCTCGCTCCTCCTCCAGCTGATTTTCACACTCCCTCACTCCTCCTCCAGCTGATTTTCACACTCACTCCCTCGCTCCTCCACCAGCTGATTTTCACCCTTCCTCCTCCAGCTGATTTTCACACTCACTCCTCCAGCTGAATTTCACACTCACTCCCTCGCTCCGCCTCCAGCTGATTTTCACACTCACTCCTCCAGCTGATTTTCACACTCACTCCCTCGCTCCTCCTCCAGCTGATTTCACACTCACTCCCTCACTCCACCAGCTGATTTTCACACTCACCCCCTCACTCCTCCTCCAGCTAATTTTCACACTCACTCGCTCCTTCTCCAGCTGATCTTCACACTCACGCCCTCGCTCCTCCTCCAGCTGATTTTCACACTCACTCCCTCACTCCTCCACCAGCTGATTTTCACACTCACTCCACCAGCTGATTTTCGCACTCACTCCCTCGCTCCTCCTCCAGCTGATTTTCACACTCACTCCTCCAGCTGATTTTCACACTCACTCCCTCACTCCTCCTCCAGCTAATTTTCACACTCACTCCCTCGCTCCTCCACCAGCTGATTTTCACACTTCCTCCTCCAGCTGATTTTCACACTCACTCCTCCAGCTGATTTTCACTCACTCCCTCGCTCCTCCTCCAGCTGATTTTCACTCACTCCCTCACTGCACCAGCTGATTTTCACACTCACTCCCTCACTCCTCCTCCAGCTAATTTTCACACTCACTCGCTCCCTCGCTACTCCTCCAGCTGATTTTCACACTCACTCCCTCACTCCTGCAGCTGATTTTCACACTCACTGCCTCGCTCCTCCGCCAGCTGATTTTCACTCTTCCTCCTCCAGCTGATTTTCACACTCACTCCTCCAGCTGATTTTCACACTCACTCCCTCACTCCCCCAGCTAATTTTCACACTCGCTCACTCCTCCTCCAGCTAGTTTTCACACTCACTCACTCCCTCGCTCTTCCTCCAGCTGATTTTCACTCACGCCCTCACTCCTCCAGCTGATTTTCACACTCACTCCCTCGCTCCTCCTCCAGCTGATTTTCACACTCACTCCCTCACTCCTCCAGCTGATTTTCACACTCACTCCCTCGCTCCTCCACCAGCTGATTTTCACTCTTCCTCCTCCAGCTGATTTTCACACTCACTCCTCCAGCTGATTTTCACACTCACTCCCTCGCTCCTCCTCCAGCTGATTTTCACACTCACTCCCTCACTCC